>NW_012115921.1:1653501-1746843 GCF_000951035.1 Colobus angolensis palliatus
GTCTTCTGTGTCGCTTGCGCTGGGAGTTGGAGACTGGAGCTGTTCCTATTCGGCCATCTTGCTCCGCCCCCTGAAGCGTCAGTTTTAAAGGATAGGGACAGTCTGTGTTTTTGTTTGTTTTTGTTTTTGAGACAGGGTCTCACTTTATCACCCAGACTGGAGTGCAGTGGCAGGACTTCGGCTCAACGCAGCCTCAACCTTCTGGGCTCAAGCCTCAACCTCCTGGGCCGAGGCGAGTGGAACCCTTGAGCCCAGGAGTTCCAGATCAGCCTGGGCAACAAGGTGAAACTCTGTCTCTACCAAAAAAATAAAAAAAGTTAGCCGGGTACGGTGGCATATGCCTGTAGTCCCAGCTACTCAGGAGGCTGAGGTTAGAGGATCGCTGGAGCCCAGGAGGCCGAGGCTGCAGTGAGCCAAGATTGTGCCACTGCACTCCAGCCTGGGCAACAGACTGAGACCTTGTCTCAAACAAACAAAAAGAACAACATCTAAAGTCAACTACTGCAAACATCATTGTTTTTTCCAATTGGAGATGATCCAGCCTTATAGTGAAAAAACACAGGCTTAGGAAATGAATAGATGAAAATTCCTAATTTAAAATCTGGATTTCATCACTTAAGAGTCATATGATTCTGAGTCAATTAGCCCCACTAAAATGGGGATAATGATACTTGCCTTACATTGTCATGAGGATTAGAGATCATTGTATGTAAAGTGCTTAATCCCATGCCTGACACAATGTAGCTAAATGTGCTCTCATGCAGACACTGAAGATTCTGAAAGCCAAAGTGGGCCAAGTCCTGCATTATCAGCTGGGCATGGAAAGAAAAGCAGTATATTTATATATGAACTCAATATTTATTACTATTATAATAGGTCAACAGAAATTTCTCAGATGATCATGCTGTAATTACTTCTACACAGCCACCATAAGTGGCAAAGACCAGCACACAAGTTTTCCTTCTAACAGAATTCTACCAGATTTCTTTTTTAAGTTTCAGTATACTAATCAGGAAACACATTTATTATATTGATCATAGTTATAAACAACTAAAAATGTGATCAGTCCGGCTGGGCGCGGTGGATCACTCCTGTAATCCCAGCACTTTGGGAGGCCGAGGCGGGTGGATCACAAGGTCAGGAGATCGAGACCACCCTGGCTAACACGGTGAAAACCCATCTCTACTAAAAATACAAAAATTAGCTGGGCATGGTGGCGGGCGCCTGTAGTCCCAGCTACTAGGGAGGCTGAGGCAGGAGAACGGTGTGAACCTGGGAGGCGGAGTGCAGTGAGCCGAGACCACGCCACTGCACTCCAGCCTGGGCGACAGAGCAAGACTCTGTCTCAAAAAAAAAAATGTGATCAGTCAATAAATTCAAGTAACGGATTTTGGCATGCAAGTTCCCAGAAAAATAATTTATTTATACTTTTGCTAAACCAATATTATGATTTAACGTGTGATGTATTTAGAAATCTGAAAGTATTGCTTCTTAGTAAAGAAGCCAATAATCTACAAGTAACAGTCAATTAAAGTACTTCTGTGTTAAGTAATTTAAAATTGAAATCAAATCCATCTTTTTTTTTTTGAGACAGGGTCTTGCTCTGTTGCCTAGGCTGGAGTACGGTGGCTCAATCATAGCTTTCTGCAGCCTCAAACTCCTTGGCTGAACTCCTGGGCTCAAGCAATCCTCCCACCTCAGTCTCCTGAACAGGCAGGACTACAGGTGTCCATCACCACATGTAATTGTTTTTTCTTTTTTCAAGACAGAATCTTGCTCTGTCACCTAGGCTGGATGCGTTGGTGTGATCTCGGCTCACTGCGACCTCCGCCTCCCGGGTTCAAGCAATTCTCCTGCCTCAGCCTCCCAAATGGTTGGGATTATAGGCATGTGCCAGCATGCGTGGCTAATTTTTGTATTTTTAGTAAAGACAGGATTTCACCATGTTGGCCAGGCTGGTCTTGAAATCCTGACCTCAAGCGATTCGCCCACGTTGGCCTCCCAAAGTGCTGGGATCACAGGCATGAGCCACCACACTCAGCCTAAATTCATCTTTTAACAGGCACAAGAAACGTTATGGCTAATGATTTCTGCATGTGTTAGTAATATTACTGTTGCCTTAATATTACAGGCAGACTATATCTATTTCCAGAATTTATAATGAACCACTAGCAATTGATAAAACAGAACTTAAGAATTTTCTATTTACCAAAATTTAGATAAGCATAATTAATAAAAGATGGATTTTTTGTTTTAATATGAAACCTCTGAACTTTATGTTGTTCTCTTTCAAAAAAGTATATATTCCCTCAAAGAAAGATCACATTCTAAATGTAGAACTTAAAACTCAGAAATAATGGAATAACATTAAAAAAGGCATTTTTTTTAAGTATCCCTGATTGTATCCAATTGGTTCTCAAATTTCAAATGAATGTGACAAAGCACTGACTAATAATCCAGTGTCCAAAAAGGTCCATCTAGTCAAATCACTAAATTAAACAACACCTGTTGCGGGTCAAGATACTGACCCTGAATTCTTCTTCACTATTTCCTTAAAAATACATCTTCCCCAGAAGCTAAGTAAGTGGTACTCATTAAAGCTGGTAACAATAGACACTGAGGACTACTAGACAGGGGAGGAAAGGAGTGGGGAAAGGGGGTGAAAAGTGACTACTGGGTACTCTGCTCAGTACCTGGGTGGTGGCATCAATTGTACCCTAAACCTCAGCATCACACACTAAGCCCAGCTAACAAATCTGTACATGCGGCCCCTAAATCTAAAATAAAACTTGAAATTATTTAAAAGATGTTTGAAATAGGCAAAAATAAAAGTTTACTTGATTTATAATTTCTCTTATTTTTTTCAAGAGGTATACAGTCAATAACCACCATCTTATTAGTAAGATTTTAATGTTCAATTCTACATTTCCCTTATGAAAAGACTAATGAGAAAATGTATAACCATTACTATATTTTAATCTTTGGATGCCAATACTCTATTTAAATCAATGATACGGCTCTAATTTTAGATTGGTTGAGTTGTCTTTGCAGAAGTTATTTGCTATACAGATAAAGTATATGTTAGAACCACAAATTAAAAGAAAATTTCTACTTTGACAATGTTGATATTAGAAACAGTATAGAATGTTACATTTCTGTCTTCCAGAATATTTTTTTGTTTACTAAATTAAAGTCAGAATCTAATCATAATTTAAAAAATTTACATCTTCCCTCAACTTTTCCCTGGAGGACTACAGTTCCCACTTACTTTACTTTTCTTAGGACTGAAAGCTCCACAGCAGGAGAAATAAGGAACACTCATGAGCCCAAATCCATTTTTCCATATGAATATAATCTCTGTCATTTTAGGCTCTTTTCTTTCCTGGTGTTCAAATAGTTTTTCACATTTTACCACATCCGAATCCTTTTAACTTATTGCATTTCCTCTATCCACGGAATATTTTCATCCTTGTGTTTCTGTGGTCACTTCCCAATTTGCTATTTTTCTTTCAGCTTTTTGCTCCCTCTCTGTTCAAAACAATGCAAATCCTGATCCAGCTGACAACCACCGTACCAAGCCAAAGCAGAGCACACTGGTCAGTTGTGTTTGAGGTGGTTCTGGTCTCCAGTGAGTCTCACCTTTATGTCTTATAAGAGACCCAAATAAAAACCATAATGAGGGCAAATGACAAACTGAAAAAACTGTGACTAACATGTTTTCATAACACACTGATTGACAGGAAAATTACTTTGAAAAATGTGGTCTATTTTGATATACAGTACCAACTGTAATATCTCATAATTTACAATCTAGAGCAAAAAATCTATCACAGAAAGAGGAAGCATTCTAGTTCTGTCAACAAAATACTTTAACAGTATATTTTCAAAATTAATGACTGTCTAAAGAGAGGGGATCATGGCAGATGACAGTTAGGACTAGATTGCAGCTCCAGACAGAGCAGCATTGTGGAGGCTTGCATTGTGAGTTTTAGCTCCAGATCAACTGCAAGAACAAACCAGTAATCCAGAGAGGACCCAGAGACCCTCGGAAGGAAGTGGACTGCTCCTGCGGGATTCGGGAGACACCCCAAATACTGTGAGTGCCCCAACTGCCTAAGTGGGAAAGGGAGACCCTCCTCTCCCGAACACATAGTGGAGAAGCTGAAGGTCTGTTTGTGGGAGAAGTTTCCAGTTTACCTAAAGCTGAGTCATGTTAGAGAGCCAAGCAAAATACAGGGCTAGAGAAAGCAGCATAAAGGCCCTGGAAGCTCGCTGGGTCCCAAAGCAGCCCATTCCTGCCTGGCACCACAGGGATCCCTCAGGACGGTGGCCAGAGGACTGGTGGGTAAAACTCCACAGGGAGAAGGAATTCCCTGGTTGAACTTTGTAACTATTTGAATGGGGTGCGAAGCCCCGGGGGTAGTGGGGGATGAAAATCCGGGTTACAGACTTCACAGGCAGGGGAAGAACTGAAGCACTTTTCTTTCACAGCTGGGAGGCGGATAGCCTCGTGCAAGTTTTCAAGCCCGTCTTGCCCTCCGCCTGGAAACAGACTCAGGGCTACTGGGGGGCACAGTGGGAGAGAAACTGGCCCTTCTGTTTGCGTGGGAGCTGGGTGAGGCTTGTGCCTGCTAGTTTTCCCTCATTTTCCTGACAACCTGCATGACTCAACAGAGGCAGCCATAATCTCCCTAGGTACGCAACTCCAGTGACCTGGGAATCTCACCCCCATCCCCCACAGCAGCCACAGCAAGACCTGCCCAAAGAGAACCTGAGCTAAGACAGGCCTAGCTCCGTCCCAACCTGATGGTCCTTCCCTATCCATCCTCATAGCAGAAGACAAAGGGCATATAATCTTGGGAGTTCAAGGGCCCCGCCCACCGCTGGTCCCTCTCCACATTACTACAGTTGATGCTTTCTGGAAGGCACCACTCCTGACAGGAGGCCAATCAGAACAAAAATAGAGCATTAAACCACCAAAGCTAAGGGCCCTCAGGGAGTTCACTGCACCCTCTGCCACCTCCACCAGAACAGGCATTGGTATCCACAGCTGAGAGACCCATAGACGGTTCACATCACAGGACTCTGTGCAGACAATCCCCAGTACCAGCCTGGAGCCGGGTAGACTCGCTGGGTGGCTAGACCCAGAAGAGAGACAACAATCACTGCAGTTTGGCTCACAGGGAGTCACATCCATAGGAAAAGAGGGAGAGTACTACATCAAGGGAACACCCTGTGGGACAAAATAATCTGAACAACAGCCTTCAGCCCTAGACCTTCCTTCCCTCTGACAGTGTCTACCCCAATGAGAAGGAATCAGAAAACCAACCCTGGTAATATGATAAAACAAGGCTCTTCAACATCGCCCAAAAAATCACACTAGTTCACTAGTAATGGACCCAAACCAAGAAGAAATCCTTGATTACCTGAAAAAGAACTCAGGAGGTTAGTTATTAAGCTAATCAGGGAGGGAGCAGAGAAAGGCAAAGCCCAATGCAAGGAAATCCAAAAAATGATACAAGAAGTGAAGGAAGAAATATTCATGGAAATAGATAGCTTAAAGAGAAAACAATAAAAAATTCAGGAAACTTTGGACACACTTTTAGAAATGGGAAATGCTCTGGAAAGTCTCAGCAATAGAATTGAACAAGTAGAAGAAAGAAATTCAGAGTTGGAAGACAAGGTCTTCAAATTAACCTAATCCAACAAAGACAAAGAAAAAAGAGTAAGAAAATATGAACAAAGCCTCCAAGAAGTCTGGGATTATGTTAAACGACCAAACCTAAGAATAATTGCTGTATCTGAGGAAGAAGAGAATTCTAAAAGCCTGGAAAACATATTTGGGGGAATAATGAAAACTTCCCTGGCCTTCCAAGAGACCCAGACATCCAAATACAAGAAGCACAAAGAACACCTGGAAATTCATCACAAAAAGATCTTCACCTAGGCACATTGTCATCCGGTTATTCAAAGTTAAGACGAAGGAAAGAATCTTAAGAGCTGTGAGACAGAAGCAACAGGTAACCTATAAAGGAAAACCTATGAGATTAACAGCAGATTTCTCAGCAGAAACCCTACAAACCAGAAGAGATTGGGGTCCTATCTTCAGCCTCCTCAAACAAAACGATTATCAGCCAAGAATTCTGTATCCAGCAAAACTAAACATCATATACGAAAGTCATTTTTCAGACAAATGCTGAAAGAATTCACCATTACCAAACCACCACTACAAGAACTGCTAAAAGGAGCTCTAAATCTTGAAACAAATCCAGGAAACACATCAAAACAGAACCTCTTTAAAGCATAAATCACACAAGACCTATAAAACAAAAACACAAGTTAAAAAGCAAAAACAAAAAACAAAACCAAAGCACACAGGCAACGAAGAGCATGATGAAAGCAATGGTACCTCACATTTCAATACTAACACTGAACGTAAATGACCTGAATGCTCCACTTAAAAGATACAGAACTAAAGAATGGATAAGAACTCACCAACCAACCATTTGCTGCCTTCAGAAGACTCACCTAACACATAAGGACTCACATAAACTTAAGGTAAAGGAGTAGAAAAAGGCATGTCATGCAAATGGAAACCAAAAGTGAGCAGGGGTAGCTCTTCTTTTTAGATGGTTTTTTTTGTTTTGTTTTGTTTGAGATAGAGTCCTGCTCTGACACGCAGGCTGGAGTACAGTGGTGCGATCTTGGCTCACTGCAACCTCTGCCTCTCAGGTTCAAGTGATTTTCCTGCCTCAGCCTCCCAAATAGCTGGGATTATAGGTGCCTGCCACCATGCCTGGCTAATTTTTGTATTTTTAGTAGAGATGGGGTTTCACCATGTTGGCAAAGCTGGTCTCAATTTCCTGACCTCTGGAGATCCTCCCGCCTCGACCTCCCAAAGTGCTGGGATTACAAGCGTGAGCTACCCTGCCTGGCTGGGTAAGCTATTCTGATATGAGACAAAACAAACTGTAAAGCAACAGTGGTTAAAAAAGACAAAGAGGCACAGTATATAATGGTAAAAGGCCTTCTCCAGCAGGAAAATATCACAATCCTAAACATATATGCACCTAACACTGGAGCTCCCAAATTTATAAAACAATTACTAATAGACTTAAGAAATGAGATAGACAGCAACACAATAATAGTGGAGGACTTCAATACTCCACTGACAGCATTAGACAGGTCCTCAATACAGAAAGTCAACAAAGAAACAATGGATTTAAACTATATCTTGGAACAAACAGACTTAACGGATATATACAGAACATTTTATCCAACCACCGCAGAATACACATTCTATTCAACAGTGCATGGAACTTTCTCCAAGATAGACCATAGCATAGGCCATAAAACAAGCCTCAATAAACTTAAGAAAATTGAAATTTTATCCAGCACTCTCTCAAACCACAGTGGAATAAAACTGGAAATTAACTCCAACAGGAACCTTCAAAACCATGCAAATACATGGAATTTAAATAACCTGCTCCTGAATGAGCATTCAGTGAAAAATGAAATCAAGATGGAGATTAGAAAATTCTTTGAGCTGAATGATAATAATGACACAACCTATCAAAACCTCTGGGATACAGCAAAGGCAGTGCTAAGAGGAAAGCTCATAGCCCTAAACGCCTACATCAAAAAGTCTGAAAGAGCACAAACAGACAATCTAAGGTCACACCTCAAGGAACCAGAGAAACAAGAACAAACCAAATTTAAACCCAGCGGAAGAAAGGAAATAACCAAGATTAGAGCAGAACTAAATGAAATTGAAACAAAAAAAATTACAAAAGATAAATGAAACAAAAAGCTGGTTCTTTGAAAAGATAAATAAAATTGATAGACCATTAGCAAGATTAACCAAGAAAAGAAGACAGAAAATTCAAATAACCTCACTAAAAAATGAAACTGGAGATATTACACCTGACACCACTGAAATACAAAGGATCATTCAAGGCAACACCTTTACACACATAAATTAGAAAACCTAGAAGAGACTAATAAATTCCTGGAAAAATACAACCCTCCTAGCTTAAATCAGAAAGAATTAGATACCCTGAACAAACCAATAACAAGCAGCAAGATTGAAATGGTAATTTAAAAATTACCAACAGAAAAAAGTCGAGGACCAGATGGATTCACAGCAGAATTCGATCAGACATTCAATGAAAAATTGGTACCAATCCTTTTGACACTATTCCACAAGACACAGAAAGAAGGAACTCCCCCTAATTTATTGTATGAAGCCAGCATCACCCTAATACCCAAACCAGGAAAGGACATAACCAAAAAAGAAAACTGCAGACTGATATCCTTGATGAACACAGATGCTAAAATCCTTAACAAAATACTAGCTAACCAAATCCAACAACATATCAAAAAGATAGTCCACCATGATCAAGTGGGTTTCACACCAGGGATGCAGGGATAGGTTAACATACATAAGTCAATAAATGTGATATACCATATAAACAGAATTAAAAACAAAAATCACATGATCATCTCAATAGATACAGACAAAGCACTGGACAAAATTTAGCATCCCTTTATGATTAAAACTCTCAGCAAAACTGGCATATGAGGGACATACCTTAATGTCATAAAAGCCATCTATAACAAACCCACAGTCAACATAATACTGAATGGGGAAAAGTTGAAAGAATTCCCTCTGAGAACTGGAACAAGACAAGGATAACCACTCTCACCACTCCTTTTCAACACAGTACTGGAAGTCCTAGCCAGAACAATCAGACAAGAGAAAGAAATAAAGGGCATCTAAATTGGTACAGAGGAAGTAAAACTGTCACTGCTTGATGATGGTATAATCATTTACCTTGAAAACCTTAAAGACTCCTCTAGAAAGCTCATAGAACTGATAAAAGAATTCAGCAAAGTTTCCGGATACGAGATTAATACACAAATCAGAAGCTCTTCTATAAACCAACAGCGACCAAGCAGAGAACCAAATCAAGAACTCAACCCCTTTACAGTAGCTGCAAAAAAGTTAAAATACTTAGCAATATACCTAACAAAGGAGTCGAAAGACCTCTACATGGAAAACTACAAAACATGGCTGAAAAAATAATAAACGATGCAAACAAATGGAAACACATCCCATGCTCATGGATGGGTAGAACCAATATTGTGAAAATGACCATACCACCAAAAGCAATCTACAAATTCAATGCAATCCCCATCGGAATACCATCATCATTCTTCGCAGAATTAGAAAAAACAATTCTAAAATTCATATGGAACCAAAAAAGAGCCCACATAGCCAAAGCAAGACTAAGCAAAAAGAACAAATTTGGAGGCATCACACTACCTGATTTCAAACTATACTATAAGGCTATAGTCACCAAAACAGCATGGTACTGGTATGAAAACAGGCACATAGACCAATGGAACAGAATAGAGAACCCAGAAATAAACTCAAATACTTACAGCCAACTGATCTTCAACAAAGAAAACAAAAACATAAAGTGGGGAAAGTACATCTTTTTCAACAAATGGTGCTGGGATAATTGGTTAGCCACATGTAGGAGAATGAAACCAGATCCTCATCTCTCACCTTATACAAAAATCAACTCAATATGGATTAAGGACTTAAAACTTAAGACCTGAAACTATAAAAATTCTAGAACACTGGAAAAACCCTTCTAGACATTGGCTTAGGCAAAGATTTCATGACCAAGAACCCAAAAGCAAATGCAACAAAAACAAAGATAAATAACTGGGGCCTAATTAATGAGCTTTTGCACAGCAAAAGGAACAGTCAGCGGAGTAAACAGACAACCCACAGTGTGAGAGAAAATCTTCACAATCTATACATCTGGCAAAAGACTACTATGCAGAATCTATAACAAACTCAAACAAATCAGTAAGAAAAAAACAATCCCATCCAAAAGTGGGCTAAGGACATGAATAGACAGTTCTCAAAAGAAGATATACAAATGGCCAACAAACATATGAAAAAATGCTCAACATCACTAATTTCAGAGAAATGCAAATCAAAGCCATAATGCAATACCATCTTACTCCTGCAAGAATGGCCATAATCAAAAGATCAAAAAACAGTTGATGTTGGAGTGGATGTGGTGAACGAGGAACACTTCTACACTGCTGGTGGCAATGTAAACTAGTACAGCTACTATGGAAAACGGTGTGAAGATTCCTTAAAAAACTAAAAGTAGAACTACCATTTGATCGAGCAATCACACTATGGGGTTTTACTCAGAGGAAAAGAAGTCATTATTCGAAAAAGATACTTGCACATGCATGTTTATAGCAGCACAATTCACAATTGCAAAACCATGGAAACAACCCAAATGCCCATCAATGAGTGGATAAAGAAACTGTGCCATATCTATATATATATATCTATATAGATATATATATGCATACATATATTGCGCAGCCATGAAAAGGAATGAATTAACAGCATTTACAGTAACCTGGATGAGATAAGAGACTATTCTTCTAAGTGATGTAACTCAGGGATGGAAAACCAAACATTATATGTTCTCACTGATACATGGGAGCTAAGCTATGAGGACACAAAGGCATAAGAATGATACAATAAACTTTGGGGACTTGGGGGGAAGAGTGGGAGGGAGGCGAGGGATAAAAGACTACAAATATGATGCAGTGTATACGGCTTGGGTGATGAGTGTACCAAAATCTCACAGATCACCACTAAAGAACTCACTCATGTAACCACACACCACCTGTACCACAATAACTTAGGAAAAATAAAATAAAATAAAATAAAAATAAATAAAATTAATGACTGTCTAAATAAATATACTTACTTACATTTTTGAATAGTTGCTCAGCAAGTTCTCTGACATGCTTTATCATCTTCACTGGGTTATTTTCTTCAACTTTAATTCTCTCTACTTCAAAGGCTACCAACTAGGAAAAAGAATCAAAAGGCAAAACATCAATTCCAAAATATGCCAAATTCAAAAACTGTGATAATTTCATACAATTTGCAAGCCAAAAAACTCCAACATATACATTATTTTTAAAACAAAATATTTTAGGTTTTGGGGTTTCACCTCCATTCTGGGGTTACAGGGTCAATCAAACTCTTGAATTGTATAGTGGTCCCTCCCTGAGGATTTAGGGCCCTATTTCTTCTAGGGAAAAGTCATTTCTGGAACTCAGAGAGACCCTGTCATTCCACAGGCCTCAGTCAGAGAAATTCAGACAGTCAGAAAGTGCCTAACACTTCCTTAACTCACAAAACATGAACCAAATGTCCAAGTCAGGATGCTCAGACTTTAGTCCTAGCTCTGCTAACAGTGTGTGATCTGGGACAAGGCACTTAAACTCCTGAGCTTCAGTTTGCTCATCTCTAAAATAAGATGGAAGAACAAAATGGCCTTTAGATTCCTTCTAGTCTCAAACTATCTCTTTATTAACTAATTTACTGGGAGAAGTGTGTGAGTGTATACTTAGGGTAAAGAAAAGAAGGCTGACAGGAAAAAAATTGTGGAGGGTAAATAGATGGACAATAAAAATAAAAACGTACAATACAGGATTATTCTAGGAACTAATAGATTCGCTGCATAGGCATATAAAACTATGGCTTACCTATTCTAGGCTAGGATTCAGAAAGATGATCAAGGGCAAACATTCTTTTTATTCTAAGACATCTATCTGATGGGAGTGTGAGGACAACGCCATGCACAATGCAAGCTGCCTCTCAAAGCCCCCATAATACCCCATTGTGGTAGGCTGCCCTAGGCTAAGTGAAAACAAGGATCACTGTCCCAGGAGCAAATGCTATTTTTCTACCAAAGCATTCCCATGCAAATGGCCAAAGAGGGTAGAATGAGAAATTAGTTAGTTCTGATGGCTCATTTTTCTTAGGCTCTTGACTGATATATACATATTATTCACTGGCAGTCAAGTAACAAAAGTAAGACACCCAAAGTCACCACTGTAGGCCAAACAGAGAACTGGATGAACACTAATGGGTGACCCAATAGGAACCTTGGCTTATCATTGTTTCCAATCTAGAGTATATTTGTATAAACAATAAATAAATAAAAAATAAGTTAGCACATAAAGTTAGAGACATAAAATGAAGCCTAACGCAGTTGAGTGGCTCTCAGAGTCAACGACTTTGGGAGAGTTTGGAAGAGGTGGTGAGATAAGAGGGAAAAGACCTACAAAATAGAGGCTGTGGCAAGCAAGTTTTCTGTAAGTAACTAATCTTGCTTTTTAGTTGTGATGAAGCTGTCAGAGGAAGATAAATTTGAATAGAAAAGAGACAGTATATAAACCAATGTTACTATTCATAAAGCTTCAAAGACTAACAAAATGTAGGTGCTAGAAAAGACCTTGGAGACCATCTATTTTAAACCCATAAAATATTATGTTATGAATTACTTAGTACAGAATCTAAAGGCTGATATGTTAGTAGAATCAATAACCAATCATGTTATATGGTAGTATTAGAGAAGCAATGACCAATAATTGATTACAAAAAATTGTCCACCTCAGGATGTTTCCTAAATCTTCGTATGCTTTGTGTTATTAATTAAAGCATCTGATGCAGTAAACATATTCTACACAGAACTAAAACATGTGTCTCTTCTTTAAAAATTCTTACCTGTGAATACTTCACTATCTTTTATTTTTTTAATTTTTATTTTTTGAGACAGAGTCTTGCTCTGCCGCCCAGGCTGGAGTGCAGTGGCCGGATCTCAGCTCACTACAAGCTCCGCCTCCCGGGTTCACGCCATTCTCCTGTCTCAGCCTCCCGAGTAGCTGGGACTGACTACAGGCGCCCGCCTCGTCACCCAGCTAGTTTTTTGTATTTTTTAGTAGAGACGGGGTTTCACCGTATTAGCCAGGATGGTCTCGATCTCCTGACCTCGTGATCCGCCCATCTCAGCCTCCCAAAGTGCTGGGATTACAGGCTTGAGCCACCGCGCCCGGCCACTTCACTATCTTTAAAAAAAATAAAAGATCCTTCTCCTCTGAACCAAAGATATTTAAGACCTTCATTCCTACCTTCCCTATATAAAAGAAAATCACCAGAGGCAAAACATGACCACTATCATGATTCTCCAATATCTTGGGATCTAGGAATGTGGTTCTTTTACAGATATCAAGAAACTTTAGATTTTTGGTTCTAATATAGTACTCTTCCAAAAATTGAAATGAGAATAATATTCCTGTTCTATCCACCAGAGTGGGCTGCTGTGAATATAGAGTTAAATGATAAATGGAAAGGTGATTTTAAAAAAGAGCACAATAAATGCAAATAGCATTCTTATTTTGAGTCACATCTGCCCTATTTCTCCCTTTATATGGCTAATTCCTTGAAGATAGAGACAGAAATCTGTTTTCCATATATTTAATGTCTCCTAAGACAGGTAGAAAAGGGTTGAAAATTGATTAGTGAGAATGCCACAAACTTAAACTATAGCTCTATGATTCTGATAGACTAAATGTAACTCCAGTTTGAAGTAATTTCAGCTATCTTAGCTTCAAATTAGACCTTTCTCCCTATAACACTGACAAAAGAATTACTGTATTTAGGGCCTTTAAAAATAAGAGTTCTATTTATACAATCACTGATACCTTTTCAAAAAGATTTTAATCAACTATTTTTTAAAATGTAATAGTTTAAAATATGAATAGTTTTTGGAGTATGAGTGGTTTTCAGTTACATGGATGAATTATATAGTGGTGAATTCTGAGATTTTGGTGCACCCATCACCTGAGTAGTGTACATTGTTCAATTATTTAAAATTCAGTTGTTCAAAAATTATATGTACTTTCAAGGCATCTTATAATTTTTTTGGTAATTTTTATAATCCACATTAAAATATCAAGATTTGATAAGCATAATAAATAACATTGGGATTAATACCTAATTTATACATGACTATATAAATATGAAAAATGTTACTTTTTACTTTTACCTACTAGTCTAATTATGTCTATAAATAATGCCTTCATTTAATAAGAACTATACCTCATCAAAGAGATCACAAGATCTATAAGGAGGACCTCTTTCTGAAACAAAACCTGCAAATGCCATTCCATTGAGTACTTTAGTGAGGAAATCATTCTCGACCAAACCACGCTGCCCCAAGAATGCTGTCTGTGAAAAGAAAACATGAAATAATAATTTATCACTTGGTAATGGACAAATGGTCAAAACAAAAATACAGTAAAAAGAGCAAGGCCTATATAAATCCCTTCATGTATAAATATGTGTTGTCATAAAATATGTTTCTCTCAAAGAGAGTTATTCTGAAATACTACATATATTGAAAAGAATAAAAATGAATCTGTCTCCATGTTAGGAGAAGAAATCAGAAATTAACATTCAATTTTAAAAGAAAAATTGATTTAAAATTAACATATTCTAAGACATTATGTGAGTTCTATATTATTATTATGGAACTTCTTAATATCTATTAAGAACTTATATCTAACCACGCAGAGATTTTAAATAATCACATTTGATAAATCAAGGTCAAAATAAATGTCTAGGAAAAAACGTCAAGTAGTTTTATTAAATTAGAATATATTTCTTGGACAGATAAAATACAGCACTCTATATCTTACTTTGTGGAAATGTATTACTGGCTCTGCATGAATTCTTATAAGTTGCAGGCAGGATCTATATCCTTGGAAGAGTTGTGCAAATAATCTAAGGAAAACTGCTCGCACCTCTTTATCCTAAAAATATAAGAAGAAAGGTTAGGTAATTTAACTTTTTAAAAACAAACAAAATATCGAGTCAAAAAGGTGACCTTTTCATATATCCCAAGGACCTTTGGCATATATCCCAAGTCCTTTGATTTTTATATGCACCAAAACAATTACAGTCACAACCAAATATAAGACAAATATAAGAAGAAAAAACTCTTAAAATCGTATTTAATCCAGCTTTTACTGGAGTCACAGTTTAGAACTGTAAGGAAACTGACAGATTCTGTTAGTCAATGCCTTACTTAACTGATCAGGAAATGAAGGTCAAGAATGCTTAAGTATATGTGTTCAGCTGCTTGAGGTTCCTTATTGGTTACAAAGCCCACTGCTAAGAAATGCATTGAGCAAAATAAAAAAGGGGCCTCTGTTATATATATAACCTTCTATGGCTTCTAATTGGAACTATATCCATCCACACACTCTTCAAACTTGATTCTCTCCTATAACCAACATTCTTTATATCCATTTTTGTAAGCATCTCTTTTGTTTTTAACCCTTGCCTGGCTGTTTCAATTTGATGCTTGGCACAGTTTTCCAGGCTATAATCTAGGCTCTGATTTTCTGTCCTACACTTAACTCATGCCTCCTCAGGGCAACAGCCTTAGCCCTAGTGGCCTTTGCCCAGTGTGCTTCCCTGTGCCTCCTCCTTGAGAAGGACACAAACAGTCAGCGGCAAGTCTCTTAATTTCTAGCTTTGGGCACTTTTTACTCTGCTGTCCATCTAACTCTAACTTTACTTAGCTTCTTTAAAAACCCTACAAATAAAAGTACAGCTCTCTTCAACAGCATTAAATTTAAATATTAAACTTCTTACCAGCATTTTTGAGTGGGATAAAGCTGTTCGTGGAGGAGGAAAAGCATGATCTGCTACTTCCAAATCTGGGTGTAAAATCTAAAGCAAAAAAGTTTTGTTATGTAAAATATCTTAATATCATTGAAATCTATTATTGGGACATTAAGATGAAAATGTCAGCATATGAATTATAATATATTCCCTCCATTAATACAATTCAATTAGCTGGGGTAGTTCTGTATGTACCACTGTAGAAAGATCTCCAAGACAAAATATTCCGTTGAAACATGTTCTAGAAAAATACACACCGTATGGTCTAATTTATTTGAAAATAAAACAAAATAAACCCTAAATCTACATAGGTACACACACACACACACACACACATATATATATATGAGAGAATGAAAAGTTCTGAAAAAAATACACTACATTATAAAATAGTAGTCATCTCTGGTAAGGGAATAATCTATATAGCTGAATTTTTTAAAAACAGCTGCTTGTTTTTATGTTCTAAGTGTGATTAAAAATTACTGAGGAGAGGCCAGGTGCAGTGGCTCATGCCTGTAATCCCAGCACTTTGGGAGGGCAAGGTGGGTGGATCACTTGAGGTTAGGAATTCGAGACCAGCCTGGCCAACATAGTGAAACCCTGTCTCTAGTGAAAATACAAAAATTATCTTGGCATGGTGGCACATGCCTGTAGTCCCAGCTACTGGAGAGGCTGAGGCAGAATAGCTTGAACCTGGGAGACAGAGGTTGCAGTGAGCTGAGATCGCACCACTGCACTCCAGCCTGGGAGACAGAACAAGACTCTGTCTCAAAAAAAAAAAAAAAAATTACTGAGGAGAAAGAAAATAAGATTTTGAACTTTGCAGTCTAAACAGGTAAACATGGTGTAAAACCATGTCACAGAAGTGCTAAAATATATAAAGTGCAATATATGAAATGTAAAGCATAATTAATTCAACTGAGGGAAAACTAAACAAAAAATAAAGTAACATTTGAGTTAGGCTTTGAAGGAAAGCAGGTTGGGGAGCAGCTGGGAAAGAAGGGCCTGTGTAGGACTTACACAGAGAAGATGAAATTGTATCAGTATGTAGCAAATTTTCTCCTTGCAGAATCATTTTCAAATATTAAGATTTTTGATGGTATGCTGAGAACAGACCAAAAGACTCAAAACAACACTTAAAGACAACACTAAAATATTGGCAGTTCAAGTCATTGAATCACAAGCACAGTACAAAATATCTTGGTGTCTATAAAATAATCCATTGTTATTACACAGTTTAAGTATAGTGTTGCCATTTGATTATAATTATTTACTAATGAAACAAAGCTTATATGCTTGTGTGTTGATGTTCCCAATCACCTATGAAATCTAGTTTCTTTTTGGTCCTAGTTTGACAATACATTATGCTCCTATTTCTTTTTTTCTTTCTTTTCTTCTTTTTTTTTTTTTTTTGAGACAGAGTTTCGCTCTTGTTGCCCAGGCTGGAGTGCAATGGCGTGATCTCAGCTCACGGCGACCTCTGCCTCCTGGGTTCAAGCGAGCCTCCTGTCTCAGCCTCCCGAGTAGCTGGGATTACAGGTGTACACCACCACACCTGGCTAATTTTTTCTTTTTTTTTTTTTTTTTTTTAGTAGAGATGGGATTTCGCCATGTTGGTCAGGTTGGTCTCAAACTCCTGACCTCAGATGATCCACCCACCTCAGCCTTCCAAAGTGTTAGGATTACAGGTGTGAGCCACTGCACCCGTCCCTATGCTCCTATTTCTTATTCACGAACAGTAAGTAGTACCTAATCCACCATTGTGCTTAGTAACTGTAACAATATGTATACTCAGTTTTACCAAAAAGGAATTTTACACATTGATCAAATTTGGTGGCACAGGTGTTGCAGGTTTAGGTATACGAGTATGCAGCAGAACCCTTACCAGCAGCCATTGGCTTAAGAAATACAATCTTACTCTTTGTTAATTTTGGTACTTAACCCCTAAATAACTATTCATATCACTAGTAAGTAACCACACATAAGATTTAATCCCTATAGGAATTCTAGAAACATTAAACTTTCTTCATTCATTCAAATACTACCTTCTCAGCTTTTGCTATATATACATATACCATCTATGCAATTATATAGTTAAGATTTTTCTTTAAATTGTCTTTAAATCAACTCTTTTTTTTCTTTTTTCTTTTTTTGGTGAGACGGAGATTTACTCTTGTTGCCCAGGCTGGAAAGCAATGACGCCATCTTGGCTCACCGCATCCTCCACCTCCCAGGTTCAAGCGATTCTCCTGCCTCAGCCTCCTGAGTAGCTGGGATTACAGGCATGTGTCACCACGCCTGGCTAATTTTGTATTTTTAGTGGAGACAGGGTTTCACAGTGTTGCCCAGGCTGATCCTGAACTCCTGACCTCAGGTAATCTGCCCGCCTCAGCCTCCCAAAGTGCTGGCATTACATGCGTGAGCCACTGTGCCCGGCCTTGTTTTCGTTTTTGAGATGGAGTCTAGCTCTGTTACCCAGGCTGGAGTGCAGTGGTGCAATCTTGGCTCACTGCAACCTCTGCTTCCCAGGTTCACGCTATTCTCCTGCGTCAGCCTCCTGAGTAGCTGGGATTACAGGCATGTGCCACCATGCCCAGCTAATTTTTGTATTTTTAGTAGATTCTCTAACTGTTCCCATTTCACAGATACCACTATGACAACAAAAAAGACTAACACAAATTTGAAAGTTTTCTGAGAATAAAATCCCTCCTGGTTATCCTAGGCTTCTAAGTTTCTATTTAAGAGGGAAAAAATGTTTTAAATAGCCCAGAATAAAATATTCTTAAAGTAGAATATGAAGGCCTTAGTTCTAGTAATGTGTTGAAAAGAAATGCAGAATTTCTACACTTCAATTTTCTGATGATAAACACCTAAAATGCTATCAGTAAAACAAAATACCATGTTTTCAAAATTCAGCTAAGGTAAAATAACTGCAAAAAAAATTCAATCTGTTTCAATGAGAAAAACTGAAGCCACAAGATGTTTTAAACTTTTACTTGGCTTGAATGTAGTGTATACTTCTCCTTCTTTGGTATTTCTATTCATATGGCATTTAGAGTGGAATGTTGGACATTTTATGTATCAATAAGACACATCTTTCTGTAATAACCTGAAAGTATTGGCAAGACAATATTACAGTGTTTTGTAGGTACCAAAGAGGAATGAGATGCCAATAGGGAGGCTAGAGAAGAGAAGCCAACACCTAATGGGGGATCTTAGGGGAATCAGGGATTTCAAGGCAGAGCCTTGTTTTCACAGGTGAATTTCCAATACCTAGGACAGTACTAGGTCCTGTACGCTGAATGAAGGAAGCAATGTAGAACAAATATTCAGTTAGGATCCAAAATATATGCTTTAGATAACTACCTAGTAAATGAATAATTCTAAATACTCTAAGAGAATATGTTCATGTTTCCAACATATAGCTCTCTTTAAAGTAACAAACTGTATTGACAAACATTTTCAATTTCAGCTATCTTAGCTTCAGATTTAAATAAAGAGAAAGTTACTATTACAAAAACATGTCATACCAAAGAAAGAGCTGATTGCGTCTGATGTAGAAGTGGTTCTGGGAGAGAAGAGAGGTGAATACATTCAGGAATTTTAATAGTGCCTCCATCCAAATCTGCTATGATTACATCTAACTGAAAGAGATAAAAAAAAATTAACCTATAATTACGGAAATACATTTGTTGTTAAGCAAATTATTTTTCCCTTGACTAATTCAAAATGAGAAGAATCATGTGTGGAAGAGGCACTTGCTTGTCCATAGTAGTACAATTCTGGGCTAACAAGTTCCCAGCAACACTGTGTTTCCCAGCTTCCTTTGAAATTAGATGTGGCATGTGGCTAAGATTCTGCCAATAAAACATGAGAAGTGACATATTCCTGTCCTTCAAGATAGGGGATATGTAAAGCTCTCCTATGCTGTCTTTCCTTTTCCCTTAGACTAAAATTATTAACTGACAGCAAACCAGCCTTCAAGCATACACATGATGACAATGCCTGGGAGGATTCTGCTGGAGAAACAAGAAGGATAGAAGCCTGGATCTTGAATGACTTCATAGAGCAGATTGGTCTGGCATAATGGAACATCTCTATGGACTGCTGCATGAGTGTTCAATGACACTATTTTGTTTGAACCACTGCATTTTGTTCTGATTTTACTATATATGTGGCTGCAGCAAGCACAGAGGATTGCATTTTAGACACTTTATTCAAGTAGTTCAGTAATATTCTAAACAAATTAGTATTTATTACAAGAATTAACAAAGCAATTAGTATACATAAAAAGGGTGCTGTTTAGCCACTTAGAAAAATCTGATTTTTAGCATTTTACAAAAGTCTATTTAAAAATAACTTACATAAAAATGTAAGAGAAAACAGCCAAGATGAGTGAAGCTGTTATATTGACAATATTATAATTCATTCTAATTTATTCATTACGATTTTAAGAAATTTGCATTTGGCAACACTTGGTTTGTCCTACCTCCAGCGACTGTTTTTATTTATTTATTTGGCAACATTTGGTTTGTCCTATCTCCAGTGACTGTATGTATGTACATATGTATATATGTATGTATGTATGTATTTTTGAGACGGAGCCTTACTCTCGCCCAGGCTGGAGTGTAGTGGTGCAATCGTGACTCACTGCAACCTCCACCTCTCAGGTTCAAGCGATTCTCCTGCCTTAGCCTCCTGAGTAGCTGGGATTACAGGCATGCATCACCAAGCCCAGCTAATTTTTTGTAGTTTTAGTAGAGGCGGGGTTTCTCTATGTTGGCCAGGGTGGTCTCAAACTCCTGACCTCAGGTGATTTGCCTGCCTTGGCCTCCCAAAGTGTTGGGATTTCAGGTGTGGGCCACCGTGCCTGGCCTCCAGTGACTGTTTATATTTAGAAGAAATAAAATTACCTACAAACCAGGTGGGTATGCTTCTAATTAGTATTAATTAGGTTTTATTGAATGTTTATTGATTTATACATATTTTTATACGGTGATACCAAAATTAAATAGGAACTAAGTGTCAACATATAAAGTTAGAAAGAATGATGACTATACGAATGAAAGTCCTGTTTATAATGTTGAATAATATTTTGTTACTTTAAATGACACCTCTGATTTGGTTACAACTGTAATTACTTAGTTGCTGGCATTTAAAACTAAAACAGAAGTAGAATTACAAAATCTTAGGGATCTGTGTAACACAGACGTTATGCAGCCTAATTTTACAGTAAAGAATTTCTCTCAGACTCCCTGAAAAATGTCACATAATCTTTTCCTTACACTCTACTTACAGTGCTTGAGAGTACACGCCTCATCTCACATAAGGAAATCCATTCTATAACTGCACAGTTCTAATTGTTGGAAACACTTTTAATGGGCAGAAATCCGTTTCCATAGCCACTTCATCCACTGATTCTATTTCAGCCTTTTGGAGTTACAAAAAATGAATCTCAACCCTTCTTCTATGACAGTAACTTAAATACTTATCTTTACCTGTGAAATAGTATCAGCTTATTACCTGAGAAAATTTCCTTAGGCCCTTATAAAATATAGTTTCTAAATACTTGATAATCCTGGATGTCCTTTTCTGATATGCTTTATTTTGTTACAGTCCCTCATGAAGTGTGATACACAGAACTAAATGAATTTTTCCAGAACTGGCTTGAATGTAGAGTATACTTTTCCTTCTTTGGTATTTCTATTCATATGGCATTAAGAATAAAAAATTTGGTGGAAGCTCATATTAAACTTGTGTTCCACTAAAACTCTTCACTCTTTTGCATATGCTTTCTGCTTTGATTGGTATCAAGACAGGTCTCACTTCAAAATATAAATCAATTATGCACTAATATCAAAAGTATAAATAGAATATTAGTAGATTAATTTATCTTTTGTCATATGTAAGATGAATAATAAAGATAATGCACCAAAAGAGGGATATTTAAAAATATTAATAAATTCCTTTATAAAACCTCCTATACTTGTATATGGCAAAATTAATATACAGACTTTTCAATGATATTTTTCTTCGATCCAATCTTTTCTATTGAAAGTGCTACAGATCTGAAAATAGTGATTAGTTGAAATGTTATAGGACCCAAAGTAATATGATAAACTTCTGGACTCAATAACTGGAAACTTTAAAGATGAATACTTACAAGTTCATGGATATCAGTTTTAAAGACAGAATGTACTCCAATAATGAAAGGTGTTGGGGAACTCAGAACTTCCAGTAGCTGAGCCGGGAGAATAGGGATATAAGGATAACTAGAAAGAATAAAAATACGTGTCAAATATATGTTTCTTTAACATAAACATATTTTCTTTCATCTTTATGCTGTATAAGTTGCATATTACTTAGGTTTAGAAATTATCAATGTTTTCATGCTTTTTAATACTAAGATTTTGGAAAAAATGATTTAAAAATCTTCATGTGAAAAATACAATAAGATATAAGACATAAAGTGAATGGAATCCAAGCCTGCTTCCTTAACCTTTGTTTCTTCTAGGCAAGCAGTCTCTTTAGGTCTTCTAATATTGTTTGAAAGCATGTTTCCTTACATAGAAACCCAACATTAGACAGTAACACTGACTCTCTGATAGGGCCTCCCCTCTCAACATGAGGCAATGATTTGTCTATATAAAATAAGCATTCAAATTCCACTGTCTATACTTGATTTTTGCATTCAGTAAGAAGGGCAAAAAAAAAAAAAAAAAAAACCAGGGCCAATAATTCTCTATCTTATCTAAAAAGTTAAGAAAAGCACCTAAATTTAAAAAATTTTTTTAAAGAAATTCTGGTGTCTAAAATTTTATCTAGTTTATATGAACTAATTTCCTAGATGTTAGATTATCAGTTGATTAAACAGTATATTAGAGGTATGCTATTCTAGTTATAGCACTATTAGGTATCACTGTTTTGTTTTGTTTTTTAGTTTTTATTAGGAAAATTTTTTTAACATATCCCATAAAAAAACAGAGGAAAAAATTATAACGAAACCTTGCAGTAATTGTCAACTTTGCGAATTACCAATGCACGGCTACGTATATATTTCTACCCACTTTTTTTCTCTTCTCTACTGTATTATTTTCGAGCAAATCCCAGATGTCACATTGTTTACCCATAAATACTTCAGTGGGTATCTAAGAAAGATAAGAGCTTTTTATTAATAGAATCTCTACCATTATAACTTCTAAAAATTAATAATTCTTTAATATCAAATAGCACTGACTAGACATTTATGCCAAATGTGTTAAAAGACAATTAAAAGTTGCTGACAATACTATTCAAATTAAATATTTTTACACTAATCAACATTCAGTAATGGACAACTTGGAAAGTCTCAAATTCTAAACTAGATTTTATCAGAACTATGACTCATGTAACAGCATAACTTTGTGAAATACCCCTATGTGGTTCAAAACCATTGTGCCATAACATTATGACTTATCAACAATAAGTGATAAGTAGTTTAGGAATAAATAAAATTAACAAATGAAAACCTCACCTATATTTAAGAGGAAACATTAAAGATTCCAGGGCTCTACAAGCATCGCTAAGTCTCTGGAAACTTGCAGAATGGAAGAGAACCTTATTTTCTGTGAGGACTGCACAAAAGAGGCTGAGGACATTTTGAATTCCTGAAAACATAAGAGCAAGGACTTACCAAAGGCATTTAATTTTATATGTGTTGTCAACAATCATAGACAGTATACACGGAAAGAAAAAGCCAGTAATTTTGGACTCTGAAGGAAAATACTTGGTTAAACTGTAAATTCCATGTAATCTATGAGTATTTGTTTTCCCAAATTTTCAGTTTTGCCTTTATTCTTCAAATCAGGTAATACTCATTGAACATATAAGTTGTTTGGAAATACACTATTACCTTCTTTTCAATTTCATCTCTAAGGCCTGTATTTAGGTTCCTGTTTTAGAATGCTAGCATTGTTCTAAAAACTAACCCCTGCAGAATCTATTTGTCTGACGTTACTAATACCATACCAGCTTTGTTGTTGTTGCAATTTGCCTACTATATCTTTTCCCATCTTTTAATTTCAACCTTTCTCTACTTCTTGTAAACAGCATACACAAATGCTCTGCAATTTAATGATGGGGTTACGTCCTAATAAACCCATTGTAAAGTTGAAAAATCTTAAATTGAACATAAATCAGAGACTGTCTGTAACTGAAATATTTTAGTCTGACAACCTTTGTCTTTTAACTAGTTCACTTAATCCATCTATACTTATTGTAATTATTGAGATATACACTAATATATAGAGATATATGTGGTATCTTATTTTATGCTTTTTATTCTATCTTCTATCTTTCTTTTCGATTTCTCCTGTCTCTTCTTTCATCCCCTCTGTTAGTATGGTATTTATAAACTCTTTTTCTATTTTTCTAGTGGCAACTCCAGAAAATACAGCATACATACTTATGACATTGAAGTTAAATAAATACATAATTTCTTATTTTCTCCTGTTTATTACTGAACCAAATTATCTTTCTTTATATCACTTCAACTTTAATCATACAGATCCAGTAAAGCAAGAGTCCCCATTTGTTTTCTCAAGGTAAAATACTGTATTTTCCCTTTATCATAGCTTATTTCTTCATGTGACATGCAAATTTCCTTAGTCTATTATTAATTGCTATTCCCTCTTATCATTTCCAACTTATCCCATGTGATACATCAGAATCTTTAGTTCAGATTTTAATCTTCGTTCATTTTGATTAATGTAATAGTTTCATAAGTGATTTTCCTAATCCAGTCCTTATTCCCTTCAAATCTACCCTCCAGATAGTTTCTAGAATAAAGGGAAAAAACTAAATAATGATTAAAGAAATCTAAATACATTTTCAAGTGGTTTTAAAAATTCATATTAAATCCACAAGAATAAATGCTACAAATTTTACAAAAAATATTCTTGTGGATTTCACATGAATTTTAAAAACCCACTAAGGTTTTGGTACACTTGAACAACAGTGGAAATGAATGAGCTAGCATTATATATATCATCATGACTAACTCTCCCAAGTATAATACTGAGTGAGGGTAGTAAGGCGCATAATGATTATATAGTTGTGAAAATAAAATAAATCTCAGGATCCCCAAACCACCAAGCCAAAGGGAAGTCAAGCTAGAAACTGCACCAGGAAAATCTACCTCCTATTTTATTCCTAAATAAGATAGCTACAAAGATAAAAAAAAAAAAAGGCTGGACGCAGTGGCTCACACCTGTAATCCCAGCACTTTGGGAGGCCGAGGCAGGTGGGTCACTTGAGGTAAGGAGTTCAAGACCTGCCTGGCCAACATGGTGAAACCTTGTCTCTACTAAAAATATAAAAATCAGTGTGGTAGCAGAAGCCTGTAACCTCAGCTACTCGGGAGGCTGGGGCAGGAGAATCGCTTGAATCCGGGAGGCGGAGGTTGCAGTGAGCCGAGGTTGTACCATTGCACTCCAGCCTGGGCAACAGAGCAAGACTCTGTCTGAAAAAAAGAAAAAAGCTACATACGTCCCATACCTCCCTCACAATTTGCCCACAAGGAAATTCCTTGTAGACAAAGGACAGACAAAACTCAAAGTCATCCCTGTACTCCTATGAGACAAATGCGTATCTGATTACTTCCTCTGCCCTATTATTCCACTAAGCCAGACTAAGGCTTAAGTGACTATTCCTCTATCTGCCACTAACATGTAAATTGTGTATTCAGTAAAAGGCTAATCAGAGACTCAAAAGAATGCAACCTTTTGTCTCTTATATACCTATGAGCTGGAAGCCCCCTCCCCTGCTTTGAGTTGTCCCGCCTTTCCAGACCGAACCAATGTACATCTTATGCATATTGATTGATGTCTCATTTTACAGCAGGTAACTAGCCAGACATGAGCAGGGAAGGAGAGGACCCCCTCACTCCCATGCCACCACCAAGAATGTCAGGCAACCATTAGGTGATGGTCAGGTGATTATTAAACTGTCTCTCTAAAATAATAATTGGTCATAGCTGATGCCAGGGAAAGGCAGTCTTCCAATAGACAGAAACATCTGAAGCTGGTGATCAGCAGCTTCCTGATAAAATCTCAGGAGTTGGCGAGTGGGCTCATGCCTGTGCACTAAGAGGCAAAATGGCAGAGTTTAACTGGTATATGACCCTCTAGGAACATTTGGACTGGTAAAGGAAGAATGCCTCCAGTGAGCATGCGTACAACTCCAGTAAACACATGGCACATGTGACCCCTACCAAATGCTGACAGGCCTTTGTGCATGTGGAGTGCCCACCCCAAGGGAAGAATCCAAGGAGGAGAGATGCAAGACCCTGAACACATGACAATATATAAAATCCCGAGTCAAAGCTCTAACAGTGCACTTAATCTCTCAAGTTGTCTGCTTGGCCCTCTTCCAAGTGTACTTTACTTCCCTTCATTCCTGCTCTAATGCTTTTAAATAAACTTTCACTCCTGCTCTAAAACTTGCCTTGGTCTCTCACTCTGCCTTATGCTCCTTAGTTGAATTCTTTCTTCTGAGGAAGCAAGAATTGAGGTTGCTGCAGACCTGTATGGATTTGCTGCTGGTAACATACTTTGGTGCTGTGGCTTGGATACATTCCCTAATGTTAACATACTTTGGTGCCATGTGACTCCAATATGCTTCCGCAGTGGTAAGACATCTCTATGCCTCACCTTCTTTGGCTGGAGGTGTTTAACGCTTGTACACAGTTTTGTTTGCTCTTTTCATTCTCCTGCTTACTAACCAACCCCCAGAACAATTCTTCTCAGCCACAGTGGCTCTGTTCCCCAAGCTCATCTCTCAGCTCCTGCTGATGGGTAGCTCACAGGGGTAGGAAGGACCTTGGAGTCCTTCCCAGGTAAGATCCTTGACCTGAGACACAAAGGTTCTCCTAGACAAGAGGCTCATGAGAGTGGTAAGGCTAAAGCCTAAAACTGTGCAATGTCTGGGGTTTCCTCTGCTTTTTCAACTAAAATTGGCTCTTTCCCAAAAACCCACACCACCTATTCTCCTGTTTTCTGTGTATATTCTGAAATGGCCTTGTATACCCTCTGGACCGTCCACCTCGAGGCAAGTTAGCTAGCCTCTTTTGCTTTCACTTTGCATGCCATGTAACTGTTATTGGTACACCCTCAGCTCTTGCGGAATTTGCGCAGCAGAAAAAACATGGGCTCCCTTGTGGATACCTTGAGACTTATACTAGTTTTTACCCTACCAGCTCAGATGACCTCTAATCCTTCCTCTGTCTGTTGGCACACTGCTAGCACAGACACTAATTGGATCCCCAGTCAGCTCCTTATGACTTACCATATGCTTTTCGTTCCTGTTACGGTCCAGGGCTGAGTTTTCCGGTGGCTTCTGAAGTAGTTTCCTGCCCGCATAGGGCCTCATTCTAGCCCTTTAAGGACCCCATCTACCTGCTTTTTTTGAGTTAGCACCACTTCGGGAGGAGGGGAAATTCTTCCTTTGCCATTTGTGAATTCTTACATCAAGCCCTAAGTCCTCCAGAGGTAACATAACACTTTATGTTAAGAAGACAAATAAACGTTGCCCTCTCAAATCCAAGGGATGCTGTTTTTGGAAGCCTAAGAAAGGTTTCCATGATTATTCCTCTGGCTTCTTCCCACTTCCTCCTGGAGCTTCCATTTCTCTAATCACTTCCACGCCCTTCTCAATATTCATCAAGATCTTCAAGGTTATATTTGAAGGGAGGGAAGTTCAGCCCCCTTGCAGCAGTTAGCTGAAAAACAGGTTTCTTGTCTAGTTAGAGGGGAAATGGGAATCTGAGAAAAGGGATAATCATTTTGTTGCTAGAATGCTCCAAGTGAGAGTCACTGTAAGGTCATGGAAGCAAGAATATAGGATGGCCCAAGGCCGCCGGCACAAGAGACCCATAGGACAGAGACGGAGGCTGGTCCCAAGTTAACAGATTATCATTAGAACAGAGATGAAGGCAAGGTTAGGGGTACATAATAAGACCAGTTCATTCCGGAACCCCACGGATGAACAGGAGAGGGCTCTCTGTTCACTCTGGTATCTCTTCTGTGCAAAGAGGGTACTGAAGTTAAGGGTACATGGTAAGATCAGCTCATTCCAGAACGCTAAGGACAAATCGGGGGCATCCTATTCAGGATAATAGGAAGAGAAGATGCTTTTTTTCTTTTTTTCTCATCTATTCTCTCTTCACAGATGGGTAATTCCATCTTCATACCACGGGACACAATCCTCAGATGCATTCTCAAGAACTGGAAAAAGTTTGACTCCAAAACCCTATAAAGGAAAAGGCTAATGTTTATCTGTAATCACAGCCTGAGTTGAATACAACTGTGCTCCAAGACCAGGAATCTTGGACAGGAAACCAAAATATTAACATAATCTATCAACTAGATCTACTTTACCACCAGCAGGGAATATGGATAGAAATCCCCTATGTACAGGCCTTCATAGCCCTGTGAAACAACCCTGACCTTTGTTGGGCTTGTAAAATGGATCTAGTGATGACAGCTGCCATAGTCAGACAGCTCCCTCTGGTTGGTTCGGGACACTCCTTACTGGGTATACCCTGGTTTCAAGCCCCAGAAGAGCAAAAGATGACAGCTCAAACCCCACTGCCCCTTCTACCTCATTATATTCTAGTCTTCCAGGCCCGGAGCCCCTCCATATCCAGGGCTGTCATCTGGATACCACCCTCTTAGGTCACGCCCCCTTCAAGAGGCCAGTAGCCCCAGTGTACCCACTAGAGCCCAGACTCCATTCACTATGTAAGGCCTGAGCCAAATTACAGTAGAACTAGGGGAGTTTATGGAGGACCCTCACAAATACATCAAAGGGTTCTGTAAACTGGGATTAACATTTGAACTCACTTGGAGGGATTTCTCAGTCATACTAGGGCAAATTCTGTCTAAGGGAGAAAGTGATTCCATTATGGAAGGGGCCCAACTATTTGCAAATCCAATGCATATGACTGACCCTGGTGGCTACCCTGTAGGAGTCATCACAGTTCCCCAGGTTGACTCCAATTGGGATTACAATACCCAGGGAGGTATATGGGGAAGGAACCATGTGTTCCTCTGTCTGGTAGAAGGGATAAAAGCTAGCAGAACAAAGCCTGTGAACTATAATACATTGGCCTTAACAGTTCAAGGTCTTCTTGAAAACCCCATCACTTTCCTAGAGAGGCTACAAGAGGCCCTAGTGAAACATACTAACCTAGACCCAGAGACATCAGAAGGGCAACTGGTCCTACAGGACCATTTCCTAACTCAGGCAACCCTAGATATTCAGAGCAAACTCCAAAAGTTACCATTGGACCCCAATACCCCTATGCCTGACATTCTCAAAACAGTTGCCTTGGTCTTTTACAACAAGGACCAGGAGGAAGAAGAAAGGGCTCAGGAAAAGGAGAGGCAAATGGAAAAGTGGCAGCTCCAACTATTGGCTGTCTTAGAAGTCCACCAGCTCCCTCCAATTTGCCTTAGGAATATCTTCCCAAATAATCGCCATTGGTGTAAGAAGCCAGGCCACTGGAAGGCCAACTGCATCAATGGGACAGATGGGAAAAAGCCTTGCATGGCTTGCCCCCCTCCACCACAAACCTGGCAACTGGGAATAGGACTGCCCTGAGGGCTGGAGGGCTCCTGGGAGAGAATCCCTGGCCTTGAGCTGAAGTAGCCTACAATCCAGCTGGCTCCGAGATCAAATAGCACTACTGAAGGGACAGAGCCAAGGAATGCTTTGGATGTGGCAGGTAGGACTATAAGTTTTCTTTTGGATACTGGAGCAGCCTACTCAATGCTTACGTCTTTTCCTGGGCAATTATCCTCCAAATCCTGCCAGATAATGGGGATAAATGCAGTGCCCATAACCAGGAGGTTTACTCCTCCTTTGTGCTGCCTATCTGGGGGAACTGTCTTTTCTCACTTGTTTTTAGTGATGCTAGAATGTCCCATACCGCTTTGGGGAATAAATATTTCATTTAGTCTAAGGGCTCAGTTAACTTTTCCTCCAGGGCAGACATCCCTTTTCCAACTGCAATCTTATGCCTCAAGGAAACCACACACAAGAATGAACTGCCCATGGACTGTCTCATTAATCCTGAGGTATGGATATGTTCCTACTGTCATATATAACATTTAAAAATGTTAAAACTGCAAAACAGTTAAAATTATTGCTTTCTATATATTTTTATTATTCTTTAAGTTCTAGGATACATGTGCAGAATGTGCAGGTTTGCCAAATAGGTATACGTATGCCATGGTGGTTTGCTGCACCCATCAAACTGTCATCTACATTAGGTATTTCTCGTAATGCTATCCCTCCCCTATCCCCTGACAGGCCCAGGTGTGTGATGTTCCCCTCTCTGTGTCCATGTGCTTTCATTGTTCAACCCCCACTTAAGAGTGAGAACATGCGGTGTTTGGTTATCTGTTCCTGTGTTAGTTTGCTGAGAATGATGGTTTCCAGCTTCATCCATGTCCCTGCAAAGGACATGAACTCAACCTTTTTTATGGCTGTATAGTATTCCATGGTGTATATGTGCCACATTTCTTTATCCAGTCTATCACTGATGGGCATTTGGATTGGTTCCAAGTCTTTGCTGTTGTGAACAGTGCTGCAATAAACATATGCGTGCATGTGTCTTTATAGTAGAATATAGTAGATTTATAATCCTTTGGCTATACACCCAGTAATGGGATTGCTGGGTCAAATGGTATTTCCGGTTCTAGATACTTGAGGAATTGCCACACTGTCTTCCACAATGGTTGAACTAATTTACATTCCCACCAAGAGTGTAAAAGAATTCCTATTTTTCCACATCCTCTCTAGCATCTGTTGTTTCCTTTTTAATGACTGCCATTATAGCTGGCATGAGATGATATCTCACTGTGGTTTCGATTTACATTTCTCTAGTGACCAGTGATGAAGAGCTTTTATTCATGTTTCTTGGATGCATAAATGTTTTCTTTTAACAAGTGTCTGTTCATATCCTTCACCCACTTTTTGATGAAGTTGGTTTTTTCTTGTAAATTTGTTTGAGTTCTTTGTAAATTCTCAATATTAGCCCTTTGCTAGATGGATAGATTGGAAAAATTTTCTCCCATTCTGTAGGTTGCCTGTCACTCTGCTGAGAGTTTCTTTTGCAGTGCAGAAGCTCTTCAGTTTAATTAGATCCCATTTGTCTATTTCAGCTTTTGTTGCCATTGCTTTCAGTGTTTTAGACATGAAGTCTTTGCCTATGCCTATGTCCTGAATGGTATTGCCTAGATTTTCTTCTAGAGTTTTCAATAATTTTAAGTCTTACATTTAAGTCTTTAATGTATCTTGAGTTAATTTTTGTATAAGGTGTAAGAAAGGGGTCCAGTTTCAGTTTTCTGCATATGGCTAGCCAGTTTTCCCAACACCATTTATTAAATAGGGAATCCCTTCCCCATTGCTTGTTTTTGTCAGGTTTGTCAAAAATCAGATGGTTGTAGATGTATGGTGTTATTTCTGAGGTCCCTGTTCTGTCCCATTGTTCTATGTATCTGTTTTGCTACCAGTACCATGCTGTTTTGGTTACTGTAGCCCTGTAGTATAGTTTGAAGTCAGGTAGCATGATGCCTCCAGTTTTGTTCTTTTTGCTTAGGATTGCCTTAGCTATACGGGCCCTTTTTTGGTGCCATATGAAATTTAAAGTAGCTTTTTCTAATTTTGTGAAAAAAGTCAATGGTAGCTTGATGGGGATAGCATTGAATCTATAAATTACTTTGGCCACTATGGCCATTTTCATGTATTGATTCTTCCTATCCATGAACATGGAATGTTTTTCTATTTGTTTGTGTCCTCTCATGTCCTTGAGCAGTGGGGTTTGTAGTTCTCCTTGAAGAGGTCCTTTACATCCCTTGTAAGTTGTATTCCTAGGTATTTTATTCTCTTTTTAACAATTGTGAATGGAAGTTCACTCATGATTTGGCTGTTTGTGTATTACTGGTGTATAGGAATGCTTGTGATTTCTTTATGCTTTTTTAAAAACTAAGAGAAGAAATAAAAAAATACACATATAGTCTATTTACCCACAGATTTGCCATTTCTAGTGTTGTTTGTTCATGCGAAATCAAGTTATTAACTGGTCTCTTTTTCCTGCAGTCTTAAGGAGTTCCTTTGATTTTTTGTTTTTTTGGAGACATAGTCTCACTCACCCAGGCTGGAGTGTAGTGGTGCGATCTTGGCTCACTGCAACCTCTGCCTCCCGGTTTAAAAGACCCTTCCAGCTTAGCCTCTCAAGTAGCTGGGACCATAGCTGTATGCCATCACATCTGGATAATTTTTGTATTTCTTTGTAAACATGGGGTTTCACCATGTTGGTTGTGAACTCCTGGGATCAAGCGATCCACCCACCTCAGCCTCCCAAAGTGTTAGGATTACAGGTGTAAGCCACCACACCTGGCCTTCCTTTTGTATTTCTTATAGAGCAGGTCTACTAGCAATAAATCTGTTTTTGTTTACTTGAAGATGTCTTCATTTTATCTTTGTTTCTGAAAGATAGTTTTGCCAGTGACAGAATTCTTGTCTCACATTTTTCTTTCAGTGCTTTTAATACGTCACATCAACGCCTTCTGTCTCCCATTCTTTCTGTTGAGAGACCCACTGTAATAATATTACAGTTCTTTTGATTCATATTGATGAATTATTTTATCTTGCTATTCTCAAGAGTTTGCTTTCACCAGTTTCACAATCATGCTGTGTCTACATGGGGATTTTTTTACTGTTAACCTGGGCTTCATTGTGTTTCTTGGGTCTGCAGGTTAATGAATTCAACAAATTTTGGAAAGTTTTTGAGTATTTCTTCAAATACACTTTTCTAATCACCCCCATATCCATCCAGTGGAGATGCTCTGTACCTAAAAGGTAGTATTGTTTCAAAGGTCTCTGATAATCTGTTATTTTATTTCAATCTTTTTCTCTATGTTCTTTATACTGGATCATTTCTCTTGGTCTTTCACCAAATTTTATTTTTATTTCTGACATCTCAAATGTGCTGTTAAGCTCAGCTAGAGAATTTCTGTTCCAGTTATTTATTTCGAGAAAGGGTCTTACTCTGTTGCTCAGGCTGGAGTGCAGTGGCATAATCACAGCTCACTGCAGCCCCAGCCTTCTGAGCTCAAGTGATCCTCCTACCTCAGCATCTTGTATAGCTGGGACTAAGGGGTGCACCACCACACCCAACTAATTTTTTACTTTGTAGACATAAGTTCTCATTATGTTTCTCAGGCTGGTCCTGAACTTCTGGTCTTAAGAGATCCTCCTGCCTCAGCCTCCCAAAGTACTGGGATTACAGGTATGAGCCACAATGCCTGGCCTGTTTCAGTTATCATACTGTTCAATCTATAATATCTATTTGCTCTTTTTCAGTTTTTACTTCACTACTGAAATTGCCTAGGTGTTGAGCCACTCTCATTATATTTTGTCTTAATTCTTTCAATATGGCTACCATTAATTCTTTTAGCATATTTATAATAGCTGATTTAAAGTCCTTATCTGCTAAATCCAGTATGTGTGTTCACTCAAAGTCAGTTAATACTATTTTTTTTTCCCCGAGTATGAGTTACACTTTACTGTTTCTTTGAATGCCTCTCGCTTTTTGGTAAAAATTGAACATTATAAATAATATACTGCATTAAATTTGAATTATTTTTTCCTGAAAGCTTTTTTTTTGAGTGGGGGAGGGTGGTCACTGCTTTAAGCTGCAAAATGTGCTTGTGATGTTAGGCTGCTAATGTCTCATTTAAAAATTTTTATTGTTTAGCTTGGCTTCCTAGGGGTTATCCCTGCGTTTGCATGGTCCACTTGGTCAGTCCATAATTTGGGCAGAGGTTGTGCTCAAATACCTTGAACCAGTAAAGCTTCTATGTACTGCTGACCAATTTTGCACGGGTTGAAGCGCGTTCAGTTTATCCAGATTTTAAGTATGCTTTCAGTTCCAGCTGAGTTTTATTGGGTCTTTCTGCACATTTGCATAGTTTCCCAGGCAGTCAGGGATGTATAGAGACACTGTCTAGTCCTTCTAAGACTTTCTCCTCTCCACAATTTCTCTGTTAAATTTCTGGCTGATGTGTCACTAGCCCCAACTATGACTGTAATTCAGACAGACATCTGATGTTTTCCTCCTTTCATCTTCTACTGGGTTCAATACTTATATTGATAATGATGCCACGAGTTTTAGCCCTCTACCCCAAATAAATTCCACTCCATCTGGCAGCAAAGCTGGTTTGCTACCCAGCCCTACTCTGCCACTACCACTCTCACTGGCAGAGATGGGATGAAGGGGAGAGGGGGCAACCACCAGATAAGAATGCTGCAGACTCCTGTTGTTTTTACACAAAGTTCTAGCATGAATAAATGTTTCTAAATTTGTCATTTGCTTTTGGTCAATTTCCAGAGCCCTGAAATAGTTGTATTCAACAATTTTGTCTAGTTTTATACTGGTTCTTTGGGGGAAAGGATTTGCTAAAACTCTTTGTACTGTCTTTGGTGATGTTAATTTTGTTCTCCCAAATTTTGTCCAATTTCTCCAATGAGTACTTAATATTTTTCCTGCAACTAAAAAGCAATCTGTAGCAAGGCACTTTAAGACCACGTAAATATCTCATCTCTCATCAAAATGCCTGGCTAGATTGAGCATCTATTGATAATTTCTGCCTGAATAGATCTTTACTATAATGATATAGAATTATTTTCCAAATCCAGCACTCACTCTGTATTTACCAGTCAGCACTTGGCATTCTACATAGCAAAGTCCTCCCTTTTTCTCTACTTACTTGCTCATTCATTCATTCATTAGCAGTGTGGACTCATGAATACCTATTTTTTCCTAACAGTCTATAAGTCATTACTATCCTTAATTATTCTGGTGCTAAACATGTCCTAGATTTATGCAGTAGGAACCCTTTAACTTAGTTCCTGCATCCTTGAGACAGAGCTCTTTTCTTTTTCCAGGCTCATATTGTACCTACCCTGTCCTAGCCCCAATCCAGCCATTTCTCCTAAGAGTCCTGGTTCCCTTTGGTGAGAAATGGTATCAAAGACCAAAATTTTAGGTGTTAGGGCATGTGTTAGATCATTTTTACTGGGGTGACTTAGCTTCTAGGCCACTTTTGCCTATAGATGGAGCTAGGAAATATATGCATGTACATATATACATACACATACATACATGAGAATATATACATGCATATATATTTGAGAAATCCTGAGTCTATGCCATTACTTTCAATTCCATTCCATCCCCACAGGGTATCCCTCACTATCCCAATTCATATTTTTATGTTCCTTCTTCCACTGAGAATCCTGGGTCCTAATAACATCAACATACTTATTCATTTGCTAAATCCTATATTACACATAAAAGAAGTTCAGAATTGTTTCAGCCATTTCAACTAAAAAAAAAAAATGAAAATGGAGTTCACTATTTGTTTGCAATTCTGTTCCCAAAACTGTCCAAAGTTGAGTTTGTACAGTCAAATACTCATAAGTTACTAAAGTAACTTAGTTTTCCCTCTTCAGTGTGGTTACATTATTTGAATGACAGTGGAGTTTGTTTGCATATGCTTTTACTTTTAAGATAATATTTTTTCTTTTCCTTTCTTCTCATCCTAACTTTTTTATATAAGACAAAAATACGCTGCCACAAGTCAAAATAATACAGTAAGACACATTTAGAGAAATGTCATTCCCTCCCTCAATTAATAGTACCATACCAGGCCAGGCGCATGTGGCTCATGCCTGTAATCCCAGCACTTTGGGAGGCTGAGGTAGGTAGATCACTTGAGCCCAGGAGTTCAAGACCAGCCTGGGTAACACAGTGAAATCCCATCTTTACTAAAAAATACAAAAATTATCCAGGCATGGTGGTGCGTGTCTATAGTCTTGGCTACTTGGGTCGGGGCTGACACAGGAGGACTGCCTGAGCCTGGGAGGTCGAGGCTACGGTGAGCTGAGTTTGCATCACTGCACTCCAGCCTGGGCAACAGAGCAAGACACACTCTGTCTCAAAAATAATAATAATAATAATAAAAATAATAATACTGTATCAATGCCAGTTCCTGATATCCATAATGTACTATGATTATGTAAGATATTGCTGTAGGAAGTTGGGTAATGCATACATACGGACTCCAGATGAATTTAGTTATTTCTTGTGAGTCAAATTATTTAAAATAAAGAGTGATACTTTTTAAAGTCTGTGCATGTATTAGTTTTTTATGGCTGCTGTAACAAATTACCACAAATTTGGTGGCTTAAAACAAGACAAATTTATTATTTCACTGTTGTGGAAGTCCTGTGATCAAATTTTCCAGCTTCTGTTGACTTTTCACATTTTTTGTCTTGTGGTTTCCTTCCATCTTCAAAGTTGACAATGGCCAGTCATACTGTATTACTCTGAAGGTGAATCTTTTGCCACCCTATTTCATCTTTTAATGACTCTTGAGATTATCGTGGGTCCACCTGGGGTGGGAGCTTCCTAAAGAGACTGACCCTTGAAGTAGATTTTGACAGAGAAGCATTAGTTAAGGAGAAAAGAAAAGCATAGCATTCAAAGCTGACAAAAGAGTGAGGAAGCAAACGGCATTAACAGACCTACAAGTAACTTGGCCAAAGACAAATTTATGAAGAATCTGTATGTCATGTCAAGTCTAGTCTTTTTAATGAAGACTCTGGGGAAAAACTTATCCTTCTTTCTTTTTTTGAGACGGAGTCTCACTTTGTCACCAGGCTGGAGTACAGGGGCATGATCTTGGCTCACTGCAACCTCCGCCTCCCGGGTTCAGCAATTCTCCTGCCTCAGGTGCCCCCCACCACTCCAGCTAATTTTTGTATTTTTAGTAGACATGGGGACCCACCTTGTTGTCCAGGCTGGTCTCGAACTCCTGATCTTGGGCGATCGACCCGCCTTGGCCTCCCAAAGTGCTGGGATTATAGGCATGAGCCACCATGCCAGGCCCCCACTTTGCTCTTATCTGAACTCGCTGCCCTACCCCACAAAAATTCACAAGTAGTTCATCAGAAAATAAAATTCATAATCAGTATCATTTAGTATCAGATAAATTGTGAAGAAGGGAGGCATGCAGTTGTAAGGAACTTTACCTTACTCATACTAGTAAAAACAATCAGTTGATGTTGTCAAGGGAGGCAATACTATACTATATTTACTGAGAGGACATATGTCTCATAATGCAGAAATGAGATAGGAACAATATTCTAGTGCTTAAAGGGTAAGTTTTTCATTATCCAGAAAATTAATAGTATAATACAAAACAATTTACCCAAGCCTAATTGAAGTACCACTTATATTCTTTATTCTTAAATGTCACACGTTTTCTGAAGTTTTACATAATAATAATAATTATTATTATTATTATTATTTTTTGAGATGGAGTCTCACTCTGTTGCCCAGTCTGGAGTGCAGTGGCACGATCTTGGCTCACTGCAAGCTCTGCCCCCCAGGTTCACACCATTCTCCTGCCTCAGCCTCCAGAGCAGCTGGGACTACAGGCGCCTGCTACCGTGCCCAGCTGATTTTTTGTATTTTTAGTAGAGACGGGGTTTCGCCATGTTAGCCAGGATGGTCTCGATCTCCTGACCTCGTGATCTGCCTGCCTCGGCCTCCCAAAGTGCTGGTATTACAGGCGTGAGCCACTGTGCCCAGCAAGTTTTACATAATTAATAATCTCAAGTATTTTAAATTAATGATTTTTATTCCTATGTAGCAGTGTTTGTTGCTGTGTTCACAGTTACATAGCTATTGAGAAATCCAGTTTCTTTGAATTTTCTAAGTCAAAATCAGTTTTCTATATAACTTGGAATTGTCTCATCTTCTGTAGCCCAACATCCATTCAAAGCTGCACAATAACACAGAAGAAGAAAATATGAAAAGCAGACATTCCAGTGATAATTACTAGTGATTTCACTACAATGGTACATATACATCCTGTTGATTATTCAAAGAGTAAAACATTCTGAAAGATGGCTTCCTGATCTCAATTTTCTTGAGAGGTTAGAGTTCTAATATTCATTGCACCACATGTTAACAAATGTATCTGTTTCTTTTTTGGGGAAAGAAAAAAAACACTTTCTCCAGACTCCTCCATTCTTTTAATAATAATGATATGTTACACAATAGAAGATTATGTGTCAGCTTTCAAATGGGTAAACGGTGGAACAGAAGACCATGTTTCAAAATAGAATATAGTTCAAAAAGTCCTGCACGTTTTAAAATTTAATTTAATTGTATTTTTTTTTGAGACAGAGTCTCGCTCTGTCACCCAGGCTGCAGTGCAGTGGCATGATCACGGCTCACTGCAAGCTCTGCCTCCCGGGTTCACGCCATTCTCCTGCCTCAGCCTCCCGAGTAGCTGGGACTACAGGTGCCCGCCACCACGCCCGGTTAATTTTTTTGTATTTTTAGTAGAGATGGGGTTTCACTGTGTTAGCCAGGATGGTCTTGATCTCCTGACCTCGTGATCCACCCGCCTCGGTCTCCCAAAGTGCTGGGATTACAGGCATGAGCCACCGTGCGCGGCCTGCACAATTTATTATAGTTCTTTCTGGTCAATCCACAATGGGGAAAACAGTATAGTACTGGTCACAGCTTAATGTAAATCATGAAAAAGGAGATTTCTCATTCACTGAACCAACATTTATTGTGTACTGTACTCCAGGCACTAGAATATAGCAGTGAATGAAGACAATATCCCTAACTTCATGGATTAACTAAAACTTTATATAAAGTTTCAAATTTATTACTGAGAGGTAATGTTTACTACCTGTTACAAATTTAGCATTATTTCCACATATGGTAGATATGGCAAATATTCTAAGTAAAAAAGTAAAAAGTGTGGTCAACTGGGCATCTGAAAGGAGGTGTAGTTTAGTCCTTATGAACACAGGCTTACCCTCCTATGACATGAATTAAATATATTTTACACACACAAATAGAGCTTAGCAATGCGGGAGACTAAATATAAGAAGTCAATTACAAAAAACATATGACTAAAAATAATTCAAATACGTAAAAGGCCAACTCAACCAAAACTGTGTAAAAAGGTACAGCATATTTTTTTCCTTCTTGAACATTCTAATTGTTTTTCTAGCTCTAAGGTAATAACATCAGATTTTTCCAACCTCCAATGACCCAAATTCCTAGACTATGTCTGTTCTGATTGACTTGGTTTTTAATCTACTTTCAATTTTAAATTTAAGAATTAGGAAGCAAAAGGAGCCTTGTGAGTAGAGCAGCAAGCAGTGGGGAAGAAGAATAGAGAATAACTGGAGAATTATGCAAGTAACAAATAGGAGGGAATTGTACTGGCAGAAAACAACTCTTTTAATTCAAACTTCCTCTTTTCTTTTCCCCTTTCTTCCCTTCTGCCAGTATTACATTATTACTGAACTACTGAGATATATTAGCAATCATAAAATTCTAGGAATGGATATATAGAAATATGAGGCAGGCCGGGCGCGGTGGCTCAAGCCTGTAATCCCAGCACTTTCGGAGGCCGAGACAGGTGGATCAGGAGGTCAGGAGATCGAGACCATCCTGGCTAACAGGGTGAAACCCCATCTCTACTGAAAAATACAAAAAACTAGCCGGGCCAGGTGGCGAGTGCCTGTAGTCCCAGCTACTCGGGAGGCTGAGGCAGGAGAATGGCGTAAACCCAGCAGGCGGAGCTTGCAGTGAGCTGAGATCTGGCCACTGCACTCCAGCCTGGGCAGCAGAGCGAGACTCCATCTCAAAAAAAACAAACAAACAAACAAAAAGAATAGAGTTATGTATCAAATGTTACAGAGCACAGGAAAAAAAAGGTACTTCATCCCGCCAGCATTTGGAAGCTATATACTTAAATGCTGGAGTAGCCATATTTTATATAAATATTAAAGACTAAAATGTTGAAAGAGCAAACAGAAATTTTAGACAAGAGAACTTTGTGACAAGGAAGAACGATACCTAATGACTCTCTTGCCTTAGAGCATTTACATTCTTTATAGATAATTCAATACAAAGATAGAGCTATTTAATATTAGCACCTAAGTGCCATAAAAGGACAATGGGCAGGACAGTGTTGAACCAGGATCTTTCTGAACTTTCCTCAGATTATATCATGTAACAACTACATACTTTCTTCACATGTGATTTGAGCAAGCATAGTACACCAGTTCACAAGGACTCAATCGGTCAATGACTATCAGTCTTTGATATTTTTACAATGGTTTCTTTACAGAACTAGCATAAATATTTAATTTTGAAATTAAAGCAATCAGTTTCTTAGTAACATTCTGACTACTTCCTACAATCTTGTGATCAGGCTTCACCAAACATCTTACTATTCCATGAAGGCCTTTTGTAACTTCCTATACTGCTAAACATGCTTTTCCTTCTAGAATGCCCTTCTTCCACTTTTCTAGCAAGTAAGAGTTTGCTCTTGGTATCTCTATTATTGCACTAATTATATTGTACTGTAGTTTTAAAACAATACTTGTTTTACCATTAGGCTAAAAGTGTATCTGGGATAAGGGCTGTGATTTGTTCATCTTTATATCCCCAGTGACTAACTCAGGAGCTGGCACATAAAAATGGTTTTGTAAACATTTGGTGAAAAAAACATATTTCTACCATCATATAAGCAGGAGGGCATTATGGGAACTTTATTATAGACTCCCATGCCATTTATTAGAAGAAATTACATTAGAACTGTATTTGTTAGAGATCCTTAGGCCTCTAAAGGTAAGCAATGGTATACGTGGTAAGCAGTTTCTTCAGAAAAGTGCTCCAGAATGGACTAGCAAGGAGATTTAATTTGCTTCAAATCCCAAAGAACATAGCTGACATTCAACTGTCAAAAAATAAGTAATCATAGATATAGTAAAATAGGGCACAAGATGCCATTATTAGTAATAGTTTAAACTCTTGTGTACTCAAATTTGCAACCTATCTTTTTATGATTGGAGAGGAAATGTATTTTCTTTAAATTATTTTTTAACCCTGATAAGTTTGTTGTTGGGACAGACCCTTATGAAAAAAGACAGATTAATGAGAAACATAAGCAAGCTTCCTTCAAAGTCAAACATTGAAAAAAAAAAGACTACTTCACTTTTTCCCCTTATAAGTGAGAATAAGACTAAAACAAGTAATAATGCTATATGAATAAGCTGAGAAAACTAAGTGAAGACAGAACCACGATCTGAGGCCCTAGATGTTGATCATTTAAGTAAAAAGGACAAAAATCATCCTACAATTGATGCATGAATTAGGTGGTTCAGCAATTTACCAATCAGTATTTTCTTTTTAAAGAAAACATTTTTACAATCCTAAGCTTCATTTTTACCTCTGGCATCTTTTCATCTTGAAGTTTTGGGAACGTAAGTTATTTTTAAGGCTCCTACAAATGTTCCTATTGTTATAGTAGGTATTCAGGCAGACATAAGCAGAGCAGGAGAACCTCCTTCCCCTGGCCAATCCCAACCAGCAATGTCAGGCGACCATCAGGTGATGGTCAGGCAAGTTGTTAAACTGTCTTTCTAAAATAGTAATTGGTCACAGTGGTGCCAGGGAAGGGCAGTTTCCCAATAGATAGAAATACCTGAAACTGGTGATCAGCAGCTTCCTGATAAGAGCTCAGGAGTTGGGTGAGTGGGCTAACGCAGGTGCAGTAAGAGGCAAAATGGCAGTTTAACTGCTATATGACCTTCCTCTAGGAACACTGGATTAGTAAAGAAAAAAATGCCTCAAGTGAGCACGTGTACAACTCCAGTAAACACACTGCACGTGAAGCCCCTCCCAGGTGCTAGCAGGCCACTGTGTATGCAGATAGCCCACTCAAGGGAAGAATCAGGGGAGGAGAAATGCAACCACCCAGAAGCATGCCAACCTATAAAATCCCAAGTCAAAAAGTCAAACCGTGCACTTGCTCTCTCAAGTTGCCCGCTTGGCCCAATTCCAAGTGTACTTTACTTCCTTTTGTTCTAGCTCTAAAGCTTTTTAATAAACTTTCACTCCTGCTCTAAAACTTGCTTCGGTCTTTCACTCTGCCTTAGGCCCCTTGGCTGAATTCTTTCTTCTAAGGAGGCGAGAATTTTTGCTGCAGACCCCTACGGGTTCACTGCCAGTAACGTTATCACTTCAAAAATAATCACATAGTGTTACAGATAGAAGTTTTTCCAGGGAAAGACAAAAGTGAGACTACCAAATGTTTTCCATTAAAACATTTTAAAACTGAAACAACTTTGTGAATAGCAAAGAATGGCTACAGTCAACTTTTTTTTTTTTTTTTTTTTTTTGAGATGGAGTCTCGCTCTGTTGCCCAGGCTGGAGTGCAGTGGCCGGATCTCAGCTGACTGCAAGCTCCGCCTCCCGGGTTCACGCCATTCTCCTGCCTCAGCCTCCCGAGTAGCTGGGACTCCAGGCGCCCACCACCTCACCCAGCTAGTTTTTTGTATTTTTTAGTAGAGGTGGGGTTTCACCATGTTAGCCAGGATGGTCTTGATCTCCTGACCGCGTGATCCACCCGTCTTGGCCTCCGAAAGTACTGGGATTACAGCCTTCAGCCACCGCGCCCGGCCCCTGGCTACAGTCAACATTTTAATAACTTTTAGGTACAATAGCAAGGAATGGCTACAATCAACACTTTAATAACTTTTATGTACAAAGTAAGAATAATATTTGTAAGATAAACTGAACAAAAACTTTAAGAACTTAAAAAAAAATCTATATTTAATATCAGAGATCATCAATAGAGACATATTGACCCATTAATAGCTAATAAAAAACTGGCCAAAGTTAAACATGGACAAGTAAAAAGAAAGCATGCATAGAAAAAGGTACAAACACAAATGATACAAGATTAATGTGGTTTAACTATGGAAACAAAGAGTTGATAGTTGATGGCCCAGGATCATTTTAGTCAGTTTTCAAAAATGTCCGTTAAAGAGTATACTGTGCACTGTGAAAACTGGGGGACACATATTCTAAAACTAGTACATGTGCTAGTAAAATCCAACTTACAAGTGAACAGACATGACAAAAGATGTCAAGAGCATTTTACAAGATTGTTTGGGGCAGGGAGGGACACCCAAGATTAAACGGGTATGGATTAGATTAAAACATCACAGGGTCTATAAAAACCAGTTCCTATGAATACAAACTTATTAACACTAAAAATCCCAGCATTGTTAGTACACTTAAAACACTAATCCTCAGGTAAACAAAAATAGTTCACATAGGCTGCCAAAAAAAACGGGTATGGATTAGATTAAAACATCACAGGGTCTATAAAAACCAGTTCCTATGAATACAAACTTATTAACATTAAAAATCCCAGCATTGTTAGTACACTTAAAACACTAATCCTCAGGTAAACAAAAATAGTTCACATAGGCTGCCAAAAAAAAAAAAAAAAAACCCAAATAAACAAAAAGACAGTAAACAAGAGATGAAAGCAATTAACAGGAAATTGTAGGGAGTGAAGCTTGGAACTGCAGAGTCCATATAATTATTTCAGAAAAACACAAAGACCTTTTAAACTGTGAAAAACAAATTCATTATGATAACAATTCTTAGAGAGAAGAACAAAGGAAATGCTATTACATTTAGACCTTTCACAGGAAAACTAGTCAAGGCTACAAAAGGATCTTATAGTCTTATCTGCTTCCTGTCTGTGCTTTGTAAAATCTGCTACCACCACTACCCCCAACCCAGCTCGAGAACTGTGATAATGGCCTAATATTGGCCTTTGACAAAGTCCAAACAAAATGGTGATAACAGAATGCCTTTACATAGAATTATCGCCACCATATGCTTTGGAAACAACAACTCTGCACACTGCACTGCATCTTTCTTTCTGCTTTCCTTCCTTATCTTTTCCCTATTCTTTCCCAGAAAAAAGTGAATTTACAACATTCAAGCAAAAGATAATGAAGCTGAAAATACTAGAGAGTAAAATAACAAAATTTGATCTTCAAATGACCAATTATTATGTATTCCAGCACACTTCATCAGTACACAGAAAAATCTTCTACAGTATGATTATGACTTCTGCATAGCTAGTGCATTCTTTTATTTATTCAATAAACACTGATGCCTTTTGCACCTGAGGCATTATGCCAGATATAGAGTACACAATAATAAGACATGTAAGTTTTAGGAAAAACTTCTTATAAACAAACAGGGGAAAAAAACATAGGAGAGAATTTCTGTAACATCCCTGAAGATATACCGGAACCAATATACATCAGCCCTGGACTGCCTACCTGTAAGCAGACTTTTTGTCATGTGAGAAGGATAAAATCTGTATTTTGCTTAAATATATATATTTTTAAGGTTTTTAAAAAATATTAGGTATGCACATAAAGGACATAAATAATTTTACAAGTTTAAAAAATCTTTTTATTATAAAACACAGATATAGAAAACCATGCAAATCAAATGTATGGCTTAATACATTATCTTAAAAATACCACCCATATCAAGAAAGAGAACTTTGCCAGCAACTGTAAAAGCCTCTGGAAGCCCCTTTTATGTGCCCCCCAATCATAATCTCCTTTCTACTGCCAAGAGTAACCATGCTTTTATTTAATATTATCCACTTTCCTGATTTTTTCTATAGGCAGTTTTTATCACCCAAAAGTACATCTGTAGACACTATAGTTTAGTCTCACTCTATTAAAAAGTTGGATGTCTTTTAAATTTCTTTCAATCTCGAGGTTGAGGAACCTCTAGATTGTTAAAGAATCTGGGACATTTGACTAAGAGAGTCTCCAACAGCCTGGATTTTGGCAATTACATTCTCTTGGTGCAGTTTAATATGTTCCTCTATTTTCTACATTTTCTGTGATCAGACTCAGGTTTAATCCCTCTGGCAAAACAATAAGTAGTGTTTGGTAAGGGTAGACACATAATACTTGCTTGTTTTTCTTTTTGTGGTAACAGCTGTTGATACTTAGATCTTGGTTCACTGAGGATTGCAATATGATATTCTATTTCTATCATTTCTTTTATGTTTATTAATTAGAAGACTTTCTAAAACAGATAATTGCCCTCAACTACTATTGGTTATCATGATTTTTTCTTTACTGATAAGTTTTTAAGATAAATTGTTCTTTATCATATTCTGAGGTAGGTGACAATTCCTTTTATTTTATTTTATTTTGAGACGGAGTCTCCCACTGTCGCCCAGGCTGGAGTGCAGTGGCACGATCTCAGCTCACTGCAAGCTCCGCCTCCCGGGTTCACGCCATTCTCCTGCCTCAGCCTCCCGAGTAGCTGGGACTACAGGCGCCTGCTACCGTGCCCAGCTGATTTTTTGTATTTTTAGTAGAGACGGGGTTTCGCCATGTTAGCCAGGATGGTCTCGATCTCCTGACCTCGTGATCCGCCCGTCTCGGCCTCCCAAAGTGCTGGGATTACAGGCTTGAGCCACCGCGCCCGGCCCGACAATTCCTTTTTAATATTATGAATTCATGGATCTTAAAATATTTGCTGGGTTTCAACCAACTGCAAGTATTGTAATTTTTGAAGCTCAAATTCTATCAGCTTAGATCAGTTGTGAGCCTCTTCAAGATGGCTCCTGAGTTCTTTTAACAAGCCTCTAACAGTAATTTTTTTTTTAATTCTCATACCATAAATTCACCATTTTAAAGTATACAATTCAGTGGTTTTCAGTGTAGTCACAAGGCTGCACAAGCACCATTAGTATCCAATTGTAGAAGAATTTCATTCCTCAAAAGAAACCCCACACCCATTGGCAGTTATTTCTCATGGCCCCATCCCTCAAGCCCCTCATAATCACTAATCTGCTTTGCCTCTATGTGTTTGCCTAATTCTGGACATTCCACATAAACAGAATCACAGAATATATGGTTTTTGTGCCTGGTTTCTTTTACTTAGCATGTTTTCAAGATTCACCCAGGTTGTAGAACATATCAATACTTCATTCCATTTTGTGGCTGAATAATTTTCCATTGTGCAGATATATCACAATTTGTTTATCCATTCATCAGCTGAAAGACATTTGGATTGCTTCCACTTTTTGACTCTTATAAATAAGGCTGCTATGAACATTCATGTAAAAGTTTTGGTGGGAATATATGTTTTTGCTTTTTTTAAGAATCTGATACGTTTTGACATATGTACATACTTATAAAACCATCACCACAATCAAGACTGTATACACAAATATCATCCAGAAAGTTTCCTCATGTCCCTTTGTAATCTCGCTCTTCCTATCCACAAAACAACCAGTGACCTGTTTCCATCACCATAGATTAGATTACATTTTTTAGAACTTTAGAGAAACCGAATCATATGATACATAATTTTTCTGACATTTTTCATTCAAAACAATTATTTTCAGGTTAATCTATGTTGCGTGTATCAGCCATTCATTTTTCATACAGCTTAGTAGTATTGCATCATATGAATATACCACAGATGTTTTATCCATTTCCATAATCAATTATCCGTTACCATTGGTGGACATTGACTTTGTCTCCAGTTTTGCACTACCATAAATAAAATGGCTATGAACATTCACATACAAATATTTTCATTAACATTTTTAAACTTAAAATAAATAGTCAAACTGTGTTCCAAGATAGTGGTACCATTTCATATTCCTATTAGCCATGAATAAGAGGTCTAATTCATTCACATCTTCACCAGTACTCAGGGAAGCACTCTGAAGTCTCAACACAAAACACTCCTCCCCCTTCTCACCAAGGGATAAGCCTCAAGTTGTGTGCCTTCTTCCAATCACACCAAGCTGTGTAGGTCATAGCAAGTGTCTCCCCAAGCCCCTTCTTTGTTCTTTGTTCTCAGCCACCCCCAGACATCCAAACTATGTCAGCTCCTGCTTGTACTTCCAATGAGGCAACACAGAAACAAATCCCTTAGGCAGCTTGCTCAACAGCCAGAACTTGGGATGCAAGCTCCACTCTTCCCTCCTCCCTGTACCCCCAAGCCTTAGAGAGTTGAGGAAGGGCTGATACAGGTAACATAAAATTGCTCTATTTACACATTTCAATGCTGCTATTCTCTGCTTTGTGCAAGTCTGAGGTACTGTAATTTCTTAGCTAGAATCTGGAATTGTCATGCAGGGATTTTTGTCAGTAAATCTTTGTTAAATCAGTGTTTCTGTCAGAGAGGGAGGACTGGAATTTCCTATTCCTCTATCTGGTTAATGTCACTCCCAAATTCTCAGTCTTGACTATTTTCTTCACTATTTTAAATATAATTATTTTAATAACTGCATCTGATAACTCTATTTGCTAAAGTCCCTGTGGTTGTTTCACACTGTCTATGGTTTCTTTGGCATTTCTTTCATATAGTTTTGATTCTCACGTTTCTGGTTATTTCTGATTGAGTACAGGGCAAGTATATAAAAATTTACAGACAAATTGGAGGTCTAGAATGTAGTTATCTTGTTTTAGAGAGGATATACTTTTACTTCTATGAGATGGATAGACAGTAGCATCAAGGATTACCTTAATCCAACTCAAGAAACTGAAATGATTTCAGGCCGTAATGTAGTTCCCAAGGGAGCCAATCTACTTCTGATTTACCCACCCTAGGCTGTGGCCTTTTATGGTCTCAACTCAAATTATGAGAGCTTCATTTAAAAAATCCACCTTGGTAAAACTTGAATTCCAATTTTCCCTCTTCCCCATAAGATATCAATAGTACTGATAGCTTCTCAGCCATTTCTTCCAAAATCAACATGTGCCCTTAGGAAAAAATGGTCCCAAATGTTTGGCTCACTTCATTTTCTCTTGGATTGTGGTTTGGCAATTATTTACTGGGTCTGATGCCTTCAAGTAGATGTTATTTTTATTTGTTTATTTTGAGACAGGGTTTTCACTCTGTCACCCAGGCTGGAGTGAAGTGGTATGATCTTGGCTCACTGCAACCTCTAAAGCGATTCTCATGCCTCAGCCTCCTGAGTAGCTGGAACTACAGGCGCCTGCTACCATGCTCCGCTAATTTTTTCTATTTTTAGTAGAGACGGGGTGTCAGCGCGTTGGCCAGGCTGGTCTCAAACACCTGCCCTCAAGTGATCCACCTGCCTTGGCCTCCCAAAGTGCTGGGATTACAGGCATGAACCACTGTGCCTGGTTTAGCAGATGTTGTTTATACTTGTGTATCTTTTCAAGTTGACATTGTTAAGAGGATTATTCTGAATTACACAGGCCACCATTACTGGCAGAGAGGTCCGGGTTTTATAAATGTATACTTTATCTACAGTTTTTTTTTCTTTTAAAGTATTGGGGGTAAAATTTTTTCTGGTACCTAAACATCACACAAACCTCAGGATGCTTAATATCCCTGGTCCTTGATGCTAAATGCTGATTACAACCTTCTCCTGTCCTCCCCACTCACAACTCATTGTAAAACTAAGACCGTAGAGGTTTATAAGGTACTCATTAAGTTCACGAAAAATGGTAGCATTTGGAAATGTGAAATACTTTCATTTGTGAAATATTTGTGTCATATCCTTCTAATCCTCTTCATAGTAAATCTCTGCTTTGACCCTTTCGAGGTATACAACCTTTTTTTAAAGAAAAATGTCAGGTGAATGGTGCTTGGCTAAAATCAATTAAGTCAATGGTTAGTAGGGACCATGCATGCAGGCAGTCCATGAATCTACTAAATTTACTTCCAGGCTGGGTGCAGTGGCTCATGCCTGTAATCCCAGCACTTTGAGAGGCCAAAGCAGGAGGACTGCTTGAGCCCAGGAGTTTGAGAACAGCCTGGGCAACATGGCAAGACCCTATCTCTATAAAATAAAAAATTAAAAAAATTAACTGGGCATGATTGCATATGCCTATCATCCCAGCTACTCAAGAGGCTAAGGAGGGAAGATTGCTTGAGCCCAGGGTGTTAGGGGCTGTAGTGAGCTGTGTTCATGCCACTGCATTCCAGCCTGGGTGACGATTAAGAGCCTATCTCCAAAAAAAATTTTTTTATTAATTTCCAAAAGTTTGTGGAGGGAGAATGTAATCAACAAGATGTTCTTTGGAGATATGCCACCAGGAAGGGATTATGATTTCATATTAGATAGATATGCATTAAATATCTAATATGAAATGAATTTAAAGAAAATAGCTTTAAATATTTTAAGGCTTAACTATGATTGCTCAATGAGTAAAAACTTGCATTAATTGACAAAAAACTATATATTTACAGTGTACAATGTGATGTTTGGAAATACGTACACTTTGCAGATAGGCTAAATTGAGCTAATTAACATATGCATTACTTCACATACTTTTTTTGTGGTAAGAACACTTAAAATCCACTCTCTTAATGATGTTCAAGTATATAATACATTGTTATTAACTGTAGTCACCATGTTGCATAGTAGATATCTTGAATTTATTTCTTCTAATTGAAATTTTGTATTCTTTGACCAAAGGGAGATATTATTTTAGAGTTGGCCTGAGAAGAGGCAAATGTCGCTGGAAAGAATTACTTTGAAATTGATATCACCATTCATTTTAATTCAGATATTAGAAGACTCTATTTATATTTAAACTAATTTCCTCTAAGGCTTTCTAACTTTCACTGATTGCAGTTAAAGCAGAAGAATATGGATAGGGACACTAATGAAAAGGGTGGTAAGTTACAGAGCAAAACTAAGAGCAAAATTCAACAAGAGACAAGAGGGAAGCAAGAGAGCAGAATTTCTGTGCAAGAAATTAAGAATTTCATGAAGAGGCAGGGTATGGACCTTAGGGAAGGGAAAATTTCAGCATAACTAGGAAAAGACAAACACAGATGGAGAACAATGAGAGTGGGACACTCATAGGCAGGTATATATAAAGGACAAGTCAGAGGTAACGTAAATGGAAATCTTTGGGCAGCCCTAGTTTGAAACATCCTCATTTTTGTTATATTTTTCTTAAATAATGTAAAAGCTGTCCAATGTACAGTAGACACTTTCTAGAATCCTCCCAATCTTTCATCCTAGCCATTGCTGAAAAATTGGAGATAAAGTCCTCATATAGATGGTGGGATGAGAAGAATGAGACTCATAGTCCCACCTGACAAGGTTTCTATAAAAGAAGTTCATCTACAGAAATGCTAAATATATCATCTATTCATCTTTTAGCATAAAGAAAATATGTCCACTTTCCTTCTTTCTATGTTAGAGTACAGAGGCACCATCACAGTTCACTGCAGTCTTGAACTCTTGGGCTCAAGTGATACACCTGCCTCAGCCTCCCTCGTAGCTGAGATTACAGGTGTGCACCAACACGCCCAGCTAATGTTTTAAAAACTTTTTGTAGATATGGGATCTCACTATGTTTTTAGGTTGGTTTCAAATTCCTGGGCTTAAACAACCCTCCTGCCATGGCCTTGCAAAGTACTGTGATTACAGGCATGAGCTACCACACTCATCCTATCTACTTTCTAAAAGTCTAACTGACCTAAGAAAAAAAGGGGTCTGGGTTAAAATTTTTAAAAACAATGAACACTAGGTAAGATCAGAACTCACAAAATTATATATATCCTATATTCAAAATATTTAATGGTTTAAAAAATATTTTCTTGATTCATGTGAGGTGATGTCAACTTAAAATAAATCCTTTAATCACAGGTTTCTACAAGATGACATTGAAAATGGGAGAAAAGACATACCCAATTGCTGGAACAGGAGAGCCACACTAGTGCCCGTGACAGGAAGGCTATCATGTAAAGGAGTCTGGATCAGCTGTCTATCTCCTGCACCCAAAGAAAACAGCTTCTGCAGAATGGGAGAAACACATACACACACACACACACGTACACACGATTTCAGACATTTTTTAAAAAATAAAAACATCTTTGATGTTCATTTTTAGAGCAAACAACCATATAAGATCCAATTAACAGATACAAAGGGCAACAATGGATACCCCGTAACATTTAAGTTCTTTGTATACTTAAGTGGCATAAGAAAATTCAGTGGTTGAAAGTTGCAAATCTAGTCAAGATAAGACACAAAAATCATTGATAATCATAACTGGCTAAAAAATAATGAAATGTTAAAGTCAACAACATTAATAAAGGCTCATAAAGCAATTCAAGTTTAGAATCATCTGTGATCAAACTCACATTTAATGTTCTGCCCTTTGAGCAGAGGTAGAAGAATGAAGGAGGAGAGAGCAAGAGAGAGAGAGAAAAAAACGATAAAAATTTAAGACAAAAGACAATGAGAAAGACAGAAGAGAAGTAAAAAGGCAAAGGGCAAGAAAAAGAAATGCCAATCTCACTATAAGCAGGATCTTTGTCAGATTGAAGACAATGTGATTTTTAGAAGGCTGTCCTCTTCCCTAATATTATATAAGAATAAGCAAAATAAATTATCAACTATTCATTTTTAGGGTTTAAGGAAAAAAATCTATTCTTTTAAAAGTGTGATTGACCAAGAAACAATAAATAAATCATAGCAGCAGAGATTATTTTTCTACTTTAGAGACAAATATGAAAATCTCAAGACATACAGAATAAATGAATCTATTAATAAGTATTTACAATGTAACAAAGAACTGTGTTGACAGTTTTCTTAATGTTATCTTCTAATTTTTATCACTCCAACATTTTTCAATTTAGGTTAATAAAAATGAGGTGTAACTATATACAGGAATAAGAAAGGTAAAAGAGCACACATAAAAGTTCAACTTAATATATTTCCAAGAAAATACAAACTGAAGTTCAAGTTACACGAAATATGACTTCTAATTATGCTATGTGAAAGACGAACCCTGTGTTAAAATTAACCTCATGACCTAAGAAAAGAATGGAATCTTGAGTGTCTAGAAGGCAGACCATGGGGACAATGCTTAACTAAACTAGGATCTTCCCTAAAACAAAAATATTTAAAGAATTCTTTCTTTCCCTTTCACCATAAATTAAATTAACTGGAGGAGAGCGGAAGAGAAATAATCCTTCTCCACCCCTCTTTCTATTCTATTTACCTGAGACCCTCCAGCCGCTGGGACAAGGCAGGCACAAAGGTTAGCAATTAGACTTTCCAAGGAGACATTCAGGCTGTCCACATACACGGTATAGATCAAACCCAGGCAAGCCTGCAAAAAGATAGATACATGTAATTATTTCATGGAAAAAGCATTAAAAATAAATTGTTATGACATCTGTTCTAGGACAATTTCTCTTTGAACCTAGTAAAGTATATTATACAGTGAACATGGAATACATTTTAAACAGCAAAAATTAAGTTTATTAAATTTTCCTTAGAACCAGAACCTCCAAATGAGCTTCTGAGATGAGTTTATGGAAAGCAGAAATCAACAATTTGTAAAACAGATGTTTGTGCTCTGATAACTACTTTAGCAAATCTGTAGGGCTAATATTGTTTTTGCCTCAACTTAGTTTGTTAAACTCCAAATCTCAAGATAAAAACTTAGAAATTTTATCTTACTTGGTGGTTCTTATAAATCCAGAATGCTTATTCTACAGAAAAATTTAACATGTGAATTGTAAGAAAGGATTGCAAAACAGAGACAAGATTGTAAGATTAACACTGAGTTCAGAAGAAGGTAGGTGGTAAAACAGACATAATGCAATCTTTATGAATCTCTTTCAGTATAGCGAAATTTGTGACTTTGAAAACTTAGTATTTGCTTGGAGTTACCCATTGTCATTGAAATCTTGACACTAAATTAATTCTTTTTTAACATAAATAATCTCAATTTCTGGAAAAGTTTTACAGAAATTTTATGTTAGCACAAATATTTACAAATGAATAAAAATTTCCTCTTATGTTTGAAAATTCTGTGTTTCTAAAACAAGAAAATATCTGGAAGCAATATTTTAAGAGTATTTTGACAGAAGTATGATCAGAATTATTTGAAATCTCAAACATCCATCCTATTTACTTAAACTTGATTCCGCGTAAGGTGAATAAACATACACAAAGTTGTTAAATCACTCATGCATTTACATTTACTATAGGTAATCAAATTATTTCTTTAGGATGTATACATTCTGGATTTAATAAATGTGGGACCTATCCTTAGAAGTTTTAGTAGTCACATTAACTTATTCAGGTATTTATTTCATCCAACATGAAAATATTTCTTCTGTTCACACTAACTGTATTTCATAGATGAATTCCTAAATCAATCTAACAATATTTTCAATCCAAATAACTTGTACCATGGTTCACTCAAGAGACTCACACAATAATACAAATTAATAATAACTATGTGTTCTTTACCCTAAAAATTTCTGGATAATATAATCTGGATACCAACACCAGGCTTTTGGGAGCAAACACTTCTGCAGGCTGAATTAAACCAGACACTTCTGCTTCACCTTCAATCTCTTCCTTCTTTGTTCCCTAGAAAAAGAGACACTGAAATCAACAAACAGAAGGGATTTCCTAGACTCATAATTCACAAAAGATGAACATCACCTTAAACATAACTTATACAAATTCAAAATTAATTATAAAATATAATTTAAAAAATCAAACTACAAATAAAGAGTAGACTTTAAGAGCAATCTAAAAGTAAAGTAGACACATTATGAAGCAGGGAATACTTATTTCATTCTTGAAAAGCTCCTTAAGCTCTGGAAATATAACACAACTTTATTTGAGCATTTCCTTTCTGAGTGAATCAAAGGCAAATAAGACATGTTCAGATTATTTTAAAAAGTGACCCAAACAATTAAAAATTATACTCACTTAGATGAAAAGTTAAAAAATGATATTTAAATGAAAAGTCAGTTTTCGGCCGGGCACGGTGGCTCAAGCCTGTAATCCCAGCACTTTGGGAGACCGAGACGGGCGGATCACGAGGTCAGGAGATCGAGACCATCCTGGCTAACACTGTGAAACCCCGTCTCTACTAAAAAATACAAAAAACTAGCCGGGCGAGGTGGCGGGCGCCTGTAGTCCCAGCTACTTGGGAGGCTGAGGCAGGAGAATAGTGTAAACCCGGGAGGCGGAGCTTGAAGTGAGCTGAGATTGTACTATTACACTCTAACCTGGGCGACAGAGCGAAACTCCGTCTCAAAAAAAAAAAAAGAAAAGTCAGTTTTCAAAAGAAGAAGATCTGTTTTGGAAATATGATGCTAATTTTCATTTTGGTTTTTCTACTTGTCTCAATCTCTCAAACAAGGATTCTAAGGCTTGCAGAATGCTCCGTGCTCAATGCTCTTGGCAGTAAAGCACAATTGGCTCCAAATTGCTTTTGTTCATAAGCGACAATGCTGATATTTTGAGAAAAGTGAATTTTGTTTTTGTTTTTGAAACAAGGTCTTGCTCTGTTGCCCAGGCTGGAGGGCAGTGGCACAATCACAGCTCACTGCAGCCTCAACCTTCTGGGCATAAGGGATCCTCCCACCTCAGCTTCCCGAGTGGCTAGAATCACAGGCACATGCCACCATGCCAGGGTAACTGTTTAGTTTTTGTTGCCCATAGGGTCTCCCTATGTTGCCCAGCTGATTTCAAACTCCTGAGTTCAAGTGATGCTCCTGCCTTACCATTCCAAAGTGCTGGATTATAGGTGTGAGCCATCACGCCTGGCTGAGAGAAATTTTTACATACAAAACTGAATTTCAAAATGTATTTAATGCCACTGAACTGAATACTTAAAAATGGCTAAATGGCAAATCTTATATATATATTTTACCACAATAAAAAAGGCTTAAAACAATACATAAGTTTCAATAACTAAACACGGATTAATAAACTTGGAAAAATATGATTCTCCCACTTAACAAACCAAAAAATCCTGATTCCCCTCTTTTTAATAGCCTACATCCCACTGTCAACAAATCCTGATTTCTTACCTACTCTATTGCTACCATAATGCTGTGAGCTACTATAGTCTCTTGTGTGGATTACTCTACCAGCCTCCCTTCATCTCCTTTATTCTTCTTTAGCCCCACTTTGCTTCCTTGCTGCTTTTTTTTTTTTTTTCAAGAAATTTATTTAAAACTTCATTACCAATGTTAAAATACTCTTTAAACACACTGGGCATGCCCCCATCCACTGATCTACGCACTTCTGTGTTATTCCTTTGCCTAAATACTCTTTCCACAGATATTTTAATGACTCAGTTCCTCATCACTTTCAAGTTTTCATTCAAGCATCTTCTGCTCTGATAAGCTTTTGCTGACAACGTTATTTAAAACTGCAATGCCCTAACACTCTCTACCCACTTTCTCTGCTTTATTTTTCTCCATGGTACTTGTTACTGTCCAACATATTGGATATCTATTTCACTTATCTTGTTTTTTAGTTTCTCTGTCAACCGCCCTAGCACATGCTCCCATAAAGGCCAGGATTTCAGTTTTGTTCAATGGTGATCTCCCAGTTCCTAAAATAAGGGCTGGGCCCATAGTTGATACTTAATATTAATTCATTGCATACATGCACAAATACATTTTCTTGGCATAGTTTTTTGAGCATTTTATCAAGGGAAGTCTTTTCCCCCCTATTCATAGAGGCCAAGAATTATATTTTCTATTTCCTTTAGAGCTCATTTAGTTTCTATTACAATGCAATATAACAGTATTAGATGTCTGTGGAATGCACATATCCAAAGGGAACTGTTTACTTTTTGTATGTATGATAAAGTCCATATGCGCTTGAAAGATTTTCATTTATTACAAAGCAAAAACAAAAATTAGGTTGGTTGGTTTCTGGAATCCTTAGAAATAATAAAAATGTGATGAATATGAATTTACCAAAGATTTCCACACTTAATGAATCATATTCTTCATGGATTATCAACAAATTCAAAATGACAAAAGAATGACTAAAATTCTTGGAAGAGATAAAGCTATCCACATTTTTATGGGATTGTGATAAATGCCCTAGAGTACCATTAGAAGCCAGCGAGAGTAAGTAGATAACCATTTCAAATATATGACCATTAATTTACTTTGACCAAAACACAAAATAGAATGCCATTGGTCATTTCTTAAAGTTGCTCTTCAATTAAACACTCACCAAAAGTTATTAACAAGAAAGAAAAAGGTCCAATAGAGTGAAAATCAGTATTAAGTAAAAAATAATTTTTATTTATATCACTTTTTATTACAGATGTTGACCTTTCCTTTGTAAATGTGCTACAAATCCTAAAATAAGTTCTTAATTTCAGTATCTCTCCTATAAGAATGCAATGTCCAAAGTTTAGAGAAAAATTCTTATTTCTGCTTTTAAAGCAAAATGTACTGCTGTGATTAAACACACACACACACACCCCAAATAAACCCCAAATTTGTTAGGTAAAATAAAGTTTGTGATAGAATGGTAAAGTGACATTTTTGATAAAATTTTTCTAGAAATAATTTATTATGTAAGAGGAATACTCCTTCTTCTACACAGCTGCTAGATATATCCTGTGTAATAATTATATAATGACACTAGTTTTATTTGGTGTGTGTTTTACAATGACAGATTTCACCTACTGAAAAGATGTGAGAAACTTAAAAATAAGCAGGAAATTCAAAACATAGTTTATGAATATGAGATACTCTAATAATGCTTCTAAATTCAATATTTTACAGTACAAAACAGTTTCACATATTTTATCCAGCTGAACAATATTTTAAAGGCTTTGCCAACTTAAGATTATTTCTTCTCATTAAATTGGCCACTTAAAGATTATTCCTTGCTTTTAGTAGGTCTCATTAAAGATACAAATTTAACTTAAACACTGTTTACTCAATTATCTCACATTGACTTACAAGGTCAATACATATCATAATCACATGCCACAACTTGCCCATTTGTAGATATCTTTGCCTACCAATTACTACTATGGATTACATTTGCCAGTGATTCCCAGCTTCTGTGTAACTTATATTATGTGTAGTTCATAGTCTCTGTGCTTCAATAATATGGGATAAATTAGTACTCACCATATCAATCTGGACTCAAAGTGCTACTACTGCTCTTAAAACATATCCTGAGACAAGAAGTACTAGATTGCTGATTGCATGCAATAACTTGATGTAGCAGATCAGCACAAGCTTTAAGGAAGTTTATCTTACCATTCAGGGTGAACACTTCAGCCTCATCTTTGTTGTATCTTGATGCTTAATTTTAATATCAAAATAACTGTCAAGTCCTGACCCTTCTATCCTTAAAGGAACTGTGGCATCCAACATCTCTGTGCTATGTTCATTTTCAACAATACTGTATCACAGTAAAAATCTTCCCACAGCATTTCTTAAATAATCACTTATAAGAAGAGGATAAAATTAATTCCACAAGTAAAACATTTTCAGTCCTCAATTTCCTTTCCGAAATGTAATCTATAGCAATTGTACCACTATATAGAATTGTCTCAGTAAAGCAATTTAAGAACTTAAAAATTTCCCAGAATTGGAAATAACGGAGCCTAAGTAGTTGCAAAATTCTGTAAGTTCTAAAATTCTCCCCAAAACCCTTCATTTCTCGCAAAATAATCTTTTAATCATGTTGACATGTCCACATGACCAAACCAGGTTTGCCCTTTCATTGGTCTGGAAAATAATGAATACATAAGAAATACACATTTTAGGATAACAAGCCTACAAACAATCTAGGCCACCAGTCTTCAGTTCAGAATCAAGTTTACCTCTAGCAAAGAGAATATACTGCAGATTTTCCCCTTCAATAGCAGAGCCAGTATTCAGAAGACAGGACAAATTCTATTATATGTCTACTATATATCTGCTCATAAAGAATTTCGGTTTTAGCATGCAGTGAGCCAAGATCGCACCACTACACTCCAGCCTGGGCAACAGAGGGAGACTCTGTCTCAAAAAAAAAAAAAAAAAGAATTCTGGTTTTAGTGGCACTAAAATAGGAAGTGTTTTCTCCTGGAACCTAAGAGACATTACCGAGCAAAAGGGTCTCCTAATCAAAGAATGTTGGAAACAACACGTTAAAAAGGTTGCTTTACTGCAGGATTTCTCAAATTTTGATATGAAAGTATTGTTTGTTCAATTCAAAGCACAGTATTTGTCAAAATTATTGGATCTCTACATGATGGCACATCTAGAAGACCTGGTGCCCTATGGAACACATACTGGGAAATGCTGTCATGAAGTATTATATGACACAAAATGTCAAAACCTTGTTTAATGACTATGTAACGTGGCATATTAAAATACTGCATAAAGAAACAGGACATTTGGTTATAAACAAGTGTCATGCAATAAATTCTACAACACACATTCATCTAAAAAGGACCTCTTCAAGGAGAACTACAATCCACTGTTCAAGGAAATAAGAGAGGACACAAACAAATGGAAAAATATTCCACACTCATGGTAGGAAGAATCAATATCATGAAAATGGCTATGCTGCCCAAAGTAATTTATAGATTCAATGCTATCCCCATGAAGCTACCACTGACTTTCTTCACAGAATTGGAAAAAACTACTTTAAAACTTCATATGGAACGAAAAAAGAGCCCACATAGCCAAGACAATCCTAAGCCAAAAGAACAAAGCTGGAGGCATCATGCTACCTGACTTCAAACTATACTACAAGACTACAGTAACCAAAACAGCATGGTACTGGTACCAAAACAGATATATAGACCAATGGGACAGAAAAGAGGTCTCAGAAATATCACCACACATCTACAACAATCTGATCTTTGACAAACCTGACAAAAACAAGCAATGGGGAAAGGATTCCCTATTTAATAAATGTGTTGGGAAAACTGGCTAGCCATATGCAGAAAACTGAAACTGGACCCCTTCCTTATACCTTATACAAAAATTAATTCAAGATGGATTAAATTCTTTTTTTTAAGATGGAGTCTCGCTCTGTCACCCAGGCTGGAGGGCAGTGGCGCAACCTCGGCTCACTGCAAGCTCTGCCTCCCAGGTTCACACCATTCTCCTGCCTCAGCCTCCTGAGAAGCTGGGACTACAGGTGTCCACCACCACACCCAGCTAATTTCTTTTTTTTTTTTTTTGTATTTTTAGTAGAGATGGGGTTTCACTGTGTTAGGATGGTCTCGATCTACTGACCTCGTGATTCGCTCACCTTGGCCTCCCAAAGTGCTGGGATTACAGGTGTGAGCCACCGCGCCCAGCCTAAAGTCTTAAACGTAAGACCTAAAACCATAAAAACCCTAGAAGAAAACCTAAGCAATACCATTCAGGACATAGGCATGGGCAAAGACTTCATGTCTAAAACACCAAAAGCAATGACAACAAAAGCCAAAATTGACAAATGGGATCTAATTAAACTGAAGAGTTTCTGCCCAGCAAAAGAAACTATCAGCAGAGTGAACAGGCAACCTACAGAATGGGAGAAAATTTTTGCAATCTACCCATCTGACAAAGGGCTAATATCCAGAATCCACAAAGAACTTAAATTGACAAGGAAAAAACAACCCCATCAACAAGTGGGCAAAGGATATGAACAGACACTTCTCAAAAGAAGACATTTATGCAGCCAAGAGACACATGAAAAAATGCTCATCATCACTGGTTATCAGAAAAACGCAAATCAAAACCACAATGAGATACCATCTCATGCTAGTTAGAATGGCGATCATTAAAAAAATCAGGAAACAACAGATGCTGGAGAGGATGTGGAGAAATAGGAACACGTTTACACTGTTGGTGGGAATGTAAACTAGTTCAGCCATTGTGGAAGACAGTGTGGCAATTCCTCAAGAATCTAGAACTAGAAATATCATTTGACCCAGCCATCCCATTACTGGGAATACACCCAAAGGATTATAAATCATGCTGGTATAAAGACACATGCACACGTATGTTTACTGCGGCACTATTCACAATAGCAAAGACTTGGAACCAACCCAAATGTCCATCAATGATAAACCAGATTAAGAAGATGTGGCACATATATACCATGGAATACTATGCAGCCATAAAAAAGGATGAGTTCATGTCCTTTGGAGGGACATGGATGAAGCTGGAAACCATAATTCTCAGCAAACTAACACAAGAACAGAAAACCAAATACCACATGTTCTCACTCGTAAGTGGGAGTTGACAATGAGAACACATGGACACAGGGCAGGGAGTATCACACACTGGGGCCTGCCAGTGGGTAGTGGGGTTAGGGGAGGGATAGCATTAGGAGAAATATTTAACATAGATGACAGGTTGATGGGTGCAGCAAACCACCATGGCACATGTATACCTATGTAACAAAACTGCATGTTATGTACACGTACCCCAGAACTTAAAGTATAATAAAAATTTTTTTTTAAAGTACATTTTATTCAGAAGATGACTTGCAACAGTGTTCTGTGGGACATAATTTAAAGTGTATCTGCTATGAACAATATTAAAATATATCTTTAAACTCAGACATAGTTTAAATGACAGAATAAGAAAAATAATACAGTAGTGGAAGATATTTAAAATCTATGCTACCTGCTTCATTTTATAAATCAGTAATCACATGCACAGAGAGATGAAATGACTTGCCAAAGTCATACAGATCATTAAAGGCATAACTGGGATTAACAAGCCAAGTCTTCTCTTAAGCTACTTCTCCTTTCAGTATCTTATATTCTTCTGTGTAAACTTTGTAAAAAATAACATATTAGTCCAAATAAGCTGTTTAAGATAACATCTGAGAAGCCAAACTGTCAATCTGAAAAGATGTTCAGATTTGTTTTCCTTTAATTATATCTGAATGTAGTAATCTTTGTTTTAAAATGAAATAGTAACAATACACAATTCTCATCGTAGCCCTTCCTAGCCTGAAATTGTTGTCAAAATTTAAGAAAAGGTATTTGATGTTGAAGGATTCTGGAAACTTACTCCTAAAAGTTTCTCCTGCTGTTTTAATGTCTTATATCATTTTAAGCATGTAGTACCAATTAATCATAGTTAATTCAGTGATAGTTTTTTCCTACAAAATACAACTGTGAGGGCCATCAAGGGGACTGTTAAGATTCAGCATTCTGTCCATTTGCCAATTCTCATTTCAAAAAGGGGGAGGAGAAGACAGATGCTTTGGTAAAAAACATAATCTTTACCATCCATACTCTAAGGAGAATCCCATGTGGATACTTGCAAAGGTTGTAAATTATCAAACTATAGAATAAACTCAGAACATAAAGTCTCCCAATTTTTTCTCTGTGTGAATTATGTTACACATGCTAGTTTTCACTAGACTCTAACAAAGTCTAGTCTTGTTGAATAAGACCTAAGAATTAGTCTCTAGAATGCTACCAAGTGTAAAGTTGATTACAATATCAGCAAGCCCAATTCCCAAACGCTGCTATTTCTAACTTTTAGTTCAAAGAGTTGTATTACCTTGGACTAAGTTTTTCTTGAAGGAACCAAGATTTTTCCAGATATTCATCACAGTTATTCATAATATTGACAAAACAAGAAATACATGTCCATCAGGGGATTAATTAAACCTACCCATATGGTCAATTAGTGTACAGCAATTTTTGTAAAAAAAAAAAAAATCCTTTTTATTGGAAGAAAATATGTCCATTTTTTTCTGTTCTCTCAAATTTTTTCCTGCATGTTCTTTCTATGTTTTCTACAACAAGCATAGTATACTATGATAAACAGTGGGACAGTGGTGGTGGGGGAGTACCAAAAATGATTGGGTTGTAGTACTTCAGCTAAATCTATACAATGTTTTGTATGTGGTGGTCTCCACTGTTTTATAACATATAGAGATGAATTTTTTTTTTTTTCTTTATTAGACAGAGTCTCACTCTGTCGCCCCAACTGGAGTGCAGTGGTGCGATCTCGGCTCACTGCAAGCTCCACCTCCCAGGTTCACGCTACTCTCCTGCCTCAGCCTCCCGAGTAGCTGGGACTACAGGCACCCGTCACTACGCACAGCCAATTTTTAAAATTTTTTTTAGTAGAGACGGTTTCACCATGTTAGCCAGGACAGTCTGGATCTCCTGACCTCGTGATCCGCCCGCCTCGGCCTCCCAAAGTGCTGGGATTACAAGTGTGAGCCACCGCGCCCGGCCTAGAGATGAATTTAGAAATTCCTTTTTATGCCTCCATTTTCCAGGTAATTACTTAACTACTTGGAATTAATTGTATGATATTATGTTTAAATTTATTTTTTCTCAAATAGCTCATCAACTGTTTAAATAATATTTGTCGAAATACACAAATTCCATTGATTTATAAAGCTTCTATTGTTGGATACTGATCTATACACAATAGAGTCTGCTCCTGGAGTATCATTTTTGTTCCCATAGTTGTTTTTATCCTTGACACTTAATTCTTGAACCTATAGCACACTGATACAATTTTCGCAGGTTTGTAGTAAATGTGGTTATTATTTGGTCTTTGGAGACAGAATGAATCAAGCACTTCAACTTGGTACTGAATGTCCCTAAGTAAGCCTCATCTGTAAAACGGAAATGTTAAACCCTATCAAATGCCGTTTTGTGAGAATAAACTACATGTGAGTTAAATAGAATAGAATGAAATAAAGTGTTGTGAAACTTTTAGCACAGTGCCCAGAACGTAAGACTGTAATTTATCATAAGCACTACAATCTTTTTTCCCTTTCACAAGCTTTTTGTTTTAATTGTTCTTTTTCTTTCCCTTACTCTAGGTGTTGGCTCTTATTAAAATGTCCATCGAGTCTTTTAAACTCTGTATGATTTATTCCAGTTGCTTAGTCTGCAATTATTATCTATTTCACTGAATGATACTTAGCATATGGTACTTTGGAATGTTTTTGTACTTAAGTTTTGGTTCTGCTTCCCAAGCTAGATTTGAAGCCCACTGAGATGGAGAAACATATCTTATGCTTTCTATGTTTCTCCCTCTTTTTTCCTCATCTTATCTCTCGTAATTACAAAATTCATTCCCTCTCTCTGAACGGCATAATTATCACTGATTCAGAGACAAGTATATAAACATATGAAATAACTTTAAAAAGACACAGAACTAAACTTAAATTTTAGATATTTAAAATTTTATACTTAACATATTTTAAGAAAATCAACTTATTATTTAGATAAGTCATAAAAGTCAATGTAAATCTATCATATTTTACTGATTACTTAAAAAAATTTAGATCACATTACCTAGTTGAGTAATTTTGGGAACATATTATCAAAAGTTTAATGCCAAAGGTTTGCTTAGGATTACTGACAGTGTTACTGTATCTTGGAAAGATAACAGAGCTAACATTTTTAAAGTTGCACAATCATATTTTGGATGGTGTATGTCCTTAAGTTCCCCCTCTTTAGGATTCCAAATAATGTGTCATAGTATATTTGGTATGAAGTAATTCACACCAAACAAGAATTAAAAGATCTATTTTGAACTGATGATATGATCCAAAAAGAAAAGAAAAACACATTTTTAAAGGGACGTAAACAGTTCATGCCAAAAATGAAAACAACTTTACTGATGACCAAGAAAGAAACATCTTCTGGGTTCTATTTTTTTTTCAAATTCTGCTTCATTGTTTGTCCCTCTTTCTGACCAAGCCCAAAAGACATTAACTTATGTTTCCAGAAAAGTGGTCTTACAATTCTGGCTAGTACTTAAGTACAATTATATAGACTTCAGAATTCTCACAATCTATCTACATTTTCAGAATCTTGGAAAAATCTGGTATGAAGCAGACTGTAACCTTCTGTAAGGTGATCGTAAAAAATAAATTAAGATTTCTGGGTCCACTGAAAATAGCAAGTAGGAAAATATCTAAGCTAAAAAGAGAAATAACTTTTGACATACAGATTCAAACTACACAAGAACCCAGATCTTAGCTTCTAATATTATTCCCTACTCAAAACAGCCAGACTCCTTGAAGAAATGGCTGATTTCAAGGCAGAGGCAGGGAAGGAATAAAATGATCCTAGATCAACTTGTTATGATGAAAAGTTAAAAAGTACTTTTTCTAAAAGGAGATCTGTGAAAAGAACTCGAGAATCTGTCTGAGTGGTGCACGCTGGTCAAATATGGGATAATTTGTGCATTAAAATAATAAAAAGCATTAATGATTTATATATTATTGGGGAAAAAAACCTGAATCTATAAGTCTATAGCTCAAACAGACAGGAAGAGAGAGTTCTAGCTTATAGTAAAAGGTCGACTGCTGACTGCTAAAAATAGAGGGAGTATGGAGTTACAAAATAATCATTTTTTGTTATCAGAATCAAAATTGCTACAGGCAAGAATCATTAGTAAATGCTGAATCTAGGGGAACATGATTGATGAATGGTAGGCTATTTGCATAGTCTTAAAGTGCCTTCCAGTAGACTGATTATTACTTGCCAACATAAAAATAGCCACTATAAAGTGGAGAAATCTGACAATCATCTGATCAAGTTACCAAAATTAACATCATCAATGAGGGACAGATAGGCATTGTGTACTTCCAGATGTGTACTCTTAGAAAGAGTCCCTTAGAAGGAACACAGGTAATATTCCAACTGTTGGTGCAGAGCCTGAAACTAACAATGAGAGACACTGCAAAACGCAAAATAAGAAACATTGTATTAAAAATGGGGGTGAAAAGTTACATTATTTAAAAATGTCAACATTATAGACAAAGAAAGGCTGCACAACTATTCCAGATGAAAAGAGACAAAAGAGAAATGACAACTAAATGCCATATATGCAGTATGTACTAGATCCTGTACTGGAATAAAAAAGGGATATGGGGGTGCTATAAAGGACATTATTAGTCAAATGACAAAACTGGAACATGGATGGTAGGTTTTATTATATTGATGTTAAATTTCCTGAGGTTGATAACTGTACTGTTTACATACTGTTCACGTACCTCTGAAGCATATACTAAAGAATTTAGGGTAAGGGTAAATGATACATGCAACTTTCTTTCAAATGGTTCAGAAAAAATAAACTCTGTGTGTGTGTGTGTTTGGGGGAGAAGGGGAGGGAAGGGAGGGGAAGAGGGAAAATGGGATAAAGGGAGGAAGGAAGGGTAGGGAAGAAAGACTTCAAATAAATCGATGGGGCAAAATATTAACAACAGGTGAATATGGGTAAAGGCTATATACATGTTTGCATTATTCTTGCAACTTTTAAGTTTAAAATTATTTCCAAATTAAAAGTTTGAAAAATACCCAAGAATTCCTAGAACCTATTTATAAACATCTGCTATTAATATAATGTCAATATATTGCCTTTCTGACAGTTTGTCTAGAAGAAGAGGGGTGAATAGCGAAGAGGGAGAATCTAAATAATTATAGTTAATTAGATAATTCCAAGGAGTTGTGAAGCAATACCCTCAAGAATATGGAAATAATAGAAAATATTGAATTCTCAGCATTAACTTAAATGCTAAAGATCAACAGAGAAATGAAAGGCCAATAAAAGAGACAAAGTGGTTCTTGGGTAGAGAACACTCTCTAACTTATTCAGATTGAATTGATCAAAATGAGAAGTTGATTAGCTATTTGTTGGCAACATACATCCACACATTATCCAGGGGAGAGGAGACTTTAAATCACACTTAAAGTTTTCTGTCCCCATTGATAACATAATCTCTAATTTCAAATAGAAGCAACAGGCTATGTTAGTCTGATAGCCTTTAAGTATTTAACATCAAATATCCCTTAGTTTGATTCCATAATCAAAAGTCCATATTTTGATATGGCTTTCTACTAAGATCTGGTGACAGGAAGACAATGTGCTGATGATGCATATTTTGTTCTATATGCATTTTCAGCACTTTTCACATTCTCTATAAATTAGTAATCTAGCATGTTGGTTTTAATACATCAGTCTAATGAACTTGAATAATGAGTCTGCATCATGAAAGGTAATTTGTCTCCTCTTACTCAAAAATCAGATTTCTGCATCCAAAAAATTCAGATCTTAGAGTTTAATAAACATAATCAAAACTACCAAACACTCCTTTGTTAAGCCATTTCAGAAAGCCGGCCAATCTTTTCCCCCAGTGGTGATACTCTATACGTAGCAGAAACTACAGCAGATTATGCAAACTGGCTTACTCAATATCTTCCAAACCCCCTTTACAATTTCCTTCTTGTATTATAGAGCCTGGAAAGAAAAACCACCACCACCAGCACCAACAAAAAAAATCCCTACATTTTTTGGGGCAAAATGGGCTCTGTATGCAATCCTACTTCCACCAAAGAAACAACTCATGTAAAACTTAAAAGCAGAAGTAAGCAGTGTGAGACTAAAGCAGAAGTCAGCAGTGTGAATATCTGCAGAAGAATGGATATTCTAGCACAACTATGGTGAAGGTTATAATGTCTGATATATACCCAGCATCATAAGTGCCAAGTGGTAAAAGGTGGAAGGAATATGGTTTCTATGAGACTAGCACCAAGCTGGGCTGTTCCTAGTACCCAGAATTGGTTCCCTGCTTGTCCCTCACCCCTAAAATTTCATAAAAGCTGCCAAATACTTTGTTATGACTCCTTTCTGCTTAGAGAAAGTAGAGCCAGTAGTGTGAAATTAAGAACCTCAACCAATAGTCTGAAAGAGCAATTATTTTATAAGTCTTCATAGTTCTAGCTTATGAATTTCTGCCTGATCATGTTGATAACATTACCCCTAAGAAGAATGAATTAACATTTGGATGCCTAAACAATAATGTCAGGCATTGTAATTATGATTTGCAAACATTTTGAGTAAATGTTCCACATTCTATGAAAGACCTCCCAGGAGAAGGGCTGGCAGGGAAAATCATAGGTTCACCAAGAGAAGAAATTAATATTCTTAATAAACCAATTCAAGGATGCACTATTTTTAGAAATATTCAGATTATGATCAATGTTTTGAAAAAGGACAAATAAATCTGGAAAGTAATTTTAATATGTTGCTCTCCTCTCCAACCTTAAACATAAAAATTTCTTCATGCTTCTTAAGCTAGCCCATAAAACTCAAACTTGCAGTTTTAACAAAAATATGCATATAAAAAACATTCCTAAATGTTGTACCTTCGACTGTACTTTAGCTAGTAAAGGTTTTTGTACCTGAAGATTAATCTCTGCCTCATAGAAGGTCAGGCATGAGCAGTAATGTCGATCTGAGTCAATATCTGTCAGGACAACCACAAAGAACGTTGGCTGCTTCCTCTCTCTGGACAGCTGCCACCCGCCAGGCTGACAAAACTAAATGAAATAAGAAGAAAAAAAAAAAAACAAAAAGTAACATTTAAAATTAATAGAAGTTAATTATTAGTTAATCTCTGAGAAATTTTAAATGTTTGCCCATTTTAACAAATTCCTACCTGATGAGGTATGACTCTAAAGCCAACATTTAAAAAAAAAGTTCATGTACAGATTCATGATGTTGAAAACTTTCACCAATGTGCATATATATTTCATAAAGACAGCCTAGATTTCCCACAGATGCCACTCTGGGTGCCATTTCTGAGACCTAGGTTGGCATATGTAGGAACACCGCATCAAAATGAAAGACTTCCCCCTAACTATGAGAACAAACCATGGAATAAATTGGAAATCAAGTGCAAAATATGTATCACTGAGAGAAAATAGAGTTATTTTAAAATTTCCGTATGAATGTGAGAGTCTTCAATTTATTACAAAAAAAGAGATATCTTGTTCAGCAAGACAGACCATATTCTTGTCCATCCATAAAATATACTTTAACAAGTTTAAAGAAGAGAAATCATACAATGTCTGCTGTTAGACCATGATAGAATTAAACTAGAAATCAGTAACAGACAGATAGCTGGAAAATCCAGAAATACTTGGAGGTTAAACAACACTTCTTTTTTTTTGAGATAGGGTCTTGTTCTGTCACCCAGGATGGAGTGTAGTGGCATGATCACAGATCACTTTAACATTAACCTCCTGGGCTCAAGCGATTCTCCCATCTCAGCCTCCTGAGTAGCTGGAACCACAGGCACCTACCAGCATATCTGGCTAATATTTTTTTATTTTTTATTTTGTAGAGAAAGGGTCTTTCCATGTTGTCCAGGCTGGTCTCGAACTCCTGGACTCAAGCAATTCTCCTGCGTCAGTCTTCCAAAGTGCCAGGATTATGGGCATGAGCTACTGCACCCAGCCAAATAAAACTTTTTAAATAACATATGAGTCAAAGATGAAATATCAAGAGAAATTTAAAAAATATTTTGAGCTAACTGAAAATGAAAATCCAACATCAAAATTTGTGGGATGTGGTGAAAGCAGTGCTTACAGAAAAACTTATATCACTGAATGTACATATTAGAAAAGAAGAAAGATCTAAAGTCAGTAATCTAAGCTTTGACCTTTGGAAACTAGAAAAGAAGAGCAAATTACATCCAGAGTAAGCAAATAAAGAAAATAAAAGTTAAAATTGAAATCAATGATATTGAAAACAGAAAATCAGTAGAGAAAAATCAATAAAATAAAAGGCTGCTTCTTTGAAAAGATCAATAAGCCTCTAGCCAGGCTAATTAAGAAAAAAAAAGGCACCAATTACTAACAAATGAAATGAAAGAGGGATTATCAATACAGATTGTTCTGGGTAGGAGACCCGTGAGAGAAGAAAAGGCACACACACAATACCTTTAAAGGTAAACAAGCTTTATCCCATATGTAGATTTAACAGGCAAATGATATAATAAGCAAATTAATAAAATAAGCAAATTGATATAATAAGCAAATGATATAATTAGCAAATTGCAATGCGAAGGGGAGAAGGGAAAAGAGATAAATGTCTTTACACCCACCAGACTATGGAGGATTCACCACCAAACTGGGAAGCAACAGCCTGGGCTCCAGAGCTGGACACCGCACTCACCAGACTATGGCGGATTCACCATGCCAGAGGTGGTGAATTCCTCTTCAAAGGGTTTAATTGTGTAATGTCCTTGGTTTGAAGGCCCCACCTCCTTGTACTTTCTCGTTTTTAGCCTGCAAGCAGCCCTCCTGCTCTTGCTGTGCCCTAACTTGCCCAGACATGTCCAGACATGTCTTGTGCCATAGCAGAAGAACCATTGCTACCCACTCCCTTGCGAATCGCGCATCTACCCTATTTGTTCAGTGTGCTCTTGCAATCATGGCTGATGCAGGGAGCACCCTTTGGCAGAAGTAAATTGCCTTGCTGAGAACGCTTTTTGCCTGAGTGCTGGTTTCACTTTGTGGCTCCGAGCACTTGTTTCTAACAACCACCAGACTGGGAAGCAACAGCCTGGGCACCATAGTCAGCCACTTGTCTGTACACAGACAAGGAGAGGTCTCATGAAGCTTTGGCGCAGCGTGGGAACCTAGCTGTTTTTCTAACGAGTTGTTTGGCAGCAGGTCCAGTCATGAAGGCCCTTGGTGACTGTGCTCAAGGAACACAAAAAGGTCAACTTGTTTTTGTGATTGTCTATTGGTTTTCTTTTTTTTGGGATGAGTCCTGCTCTGTTGCCCAGGCTGGAGTGCCGTGACACGATCTCGGCTCACTGCAACCTCCACCTCCTGGGTTCAAGTGATTCTCCTGCCTCAGCCTCCTGAGTAGCTGGGATTACAGGTGCCCACCATCGTCCCCAGCTAATTCGTGTATTTTTAGTACCGATGGGGTTGTGCAGTGTTGGCCAGGCTGGTCTTGAACTCCTGACTTCAAGTGATCCACCCGCCTTGGCCTCCCATAGTGCTGGGATTACAGGTGTGAGCCACCACACCCAGCCTACTGCTTTTCAATAACCAAGGTATAGGAATAGATTGAAATAGAGATTTCTCTGAAACAGTGCTGGATGAACGCCTCAAGGGGCTCACACAACCTGTTCCAGGACTTGGTGACCATTGTTTGTGTCCACGTTCAATTGAGTTCAAATTTAATATTTAACTTTTCCTCCACACAAAAGTTCCCATGAACTTTTAAAAGATAATCAATGAATATTATAGACAACTCTATGCCCACAGCTGTGACAATGTAGATGAAATGTACCAATTTCTTGAAAGACACAATCTGCCAAAACTCACACAATAAATGGATAATCAGAATAGTCCTATATTGTTAGAGAAACTGAATAATTAATAACTTTCCAAAACAGAAAGCACCAGGCCCAGATGAATTGACTAGTGGATTCTTTTAAACATTTAAGGAAGAAGTTACAGTCAGCCCTCTGTATCTGTGGGTTCTACATCTGTGGATTCAATCAACCATGGATCAAAAACATTTGGGAAAAAAAAGAAAAATAACAATACAACAATAAAAATAGTATATATAAAAATCCAGGTGGTAGCTATTTACATAACATTTACATTGTCTTAGGTATAAGTAATCTAAAGATGATTTACAATATACAGGAGGATATGCATGGGTTATATGCACATACCACACCATTTAATATAAAACATTTGAGCATCTTCGGATTTTGGTATGTGTGGGGGATTCTTGGAACCAATCCCCCTGCAGATTCCAAAGGACAACTGTATACCAATTATCTGCAAACTCTTTCAGAAAACAGAAGCAAAGGGAATACCTTCTTCATTCTACTAGGCCAGCACTATACTAATACCAAAACCAGAGATAGACAGTTACAGAAATAAAAATTATTGACCAATATTGCTCATAAACATAAAAGCAAAAATATTAGCAAGTTGAATTCAACAATGAATAAAAAGAATATCATAACCAAGTGGAATTCATCCCAGGCATGCAAGGCTGGTTAACCATTCAAAAATCAATTAAACCATTACATCGTATCAACAGGCTAAAGAATAATCATGTGATCATACCAATAGATGCAGAAAATGCATTTGACAAAATCCAATACCTATTGATGATAAATAAATAGCCTCAGTACACTAGAAGTAGAGGGAAGCTTCCTCAACTTGATACAGAATATCTTTAAAAAAAAAAATTCCTATGGCTAATAGCATACTTAATGATGAAAAACTCAAATGATCAGGGGAATAAAGTTAAGGATGCCCCTCTCACCACGCTTCTTAATATTATCCTAGAAGTCCTAGCTAAAGCAATAAAATGAAAAAGAAATAAAAAGTATATATATTGGGAGGAAAGAAACAAAACTGCTTTTATTCACAGATGACATGATTGTGTAAACAGATAATCTGAAAGGACAAAACAAACAAAAACCACCCCTGGAACTAATAAACAATTAAAAACAAGTTCTAAGATACAAAGTTAATATATAAAAATCAACCACTTTTCCTTTATGTCAGAAATAAGTGGAATTTGAGGCAAAAATATAATACCATTTACATTAGCACTCCACTAAATGAAATAATTAGGTATAAATCTAACAAAATATGCAAAAGATCTATATGAGGAAAACTATAACACTCTGATGAAAGAAATCAAAGAACTAAATAAATGAGAGATTCCATGTTCATGGAAAGGAAGACTCAATACTGACAAAACGTCAGTTCGTCCCACTTTGACCCACATATTCATCATAATTCCAAAAACAATCCCAGCAAGTTATTTTATGGATATTAACAAAATGATCCTAAAGTTTATAAAAAGAGGCAAAAGATCCAGGATAGCCAGTACAATATTGGGGAAAAACAGTTGGAGGACTGACACTACCAAACTTTGAGACCTATCAGGAAGCTATAGTAAATAAGACAGTGTGGTACTGGCAAAAGAATAGGGAAACAGATCAGCGAAACAGAATAGAGAGTCTAGAAGTAGACTTACATAAATACATTCAACTGATCTTACACACACACGGCAAAGTGCTCAGAGAAGTCCCTGGCATATAATCCAGTGGATGTAAATGTTAGGTATTATGACCATGACCCTCTTTGATCCAACCCATGTTTCTATCATCATCTCTTTGACATTTTCCTCTTTTGCACAGACATTTTTCAAAACTAGCTCCTGCTTTCACTGTCTCATTGCCTACCTTGTATGAGTCTAGAGACATCAGAAAATAAGATCGACATGATTTCCTACATTTGGAGAGGGATGTTAATCATGTTCACAGTTTCTCTAGAGAAAGGCTTAACCGTACGTTAATTAGCAAATCAGTAAAAACATTTCTATTATATATTCAGTTTAAAATAGCAATTTATTCAAAATATTACTGATCACTTAAGAATCATTTATTCTATGAAGTCTTCTTTGAAACTTCCTAGCTTCTCTAGCCCTCTCCAAACCAAAGAATCAGGCCAGGCTGTTCCTCTACTATACTCCAAAATCATCTTTATTATGAATAACAACAACAATAATAATGACAACCTATTCTCCTCTATATTTCCCTAGAACTTCTTATCTATTAATACTAATCTGGTAAAGAAAAACCAACATCATTGTCTTTATGTGTCCCTTGGTATCTGTGGAGGATTGGTTACAGGTCTCCTCACTAATATCAAAATGTGCAGATAATCAAGTCCCACAGTCAGCCCTTAGGAACCTGCAGATATTAAAAATTGCCCTTGATACCCATATATTTTTCTCTCAACAACCCATCTATACTAAATTCCATAACCCTATATCTCAGGCTTATTTGTGACTGCAATAAGCCTATTTTATTCTAGAATAGCAGCTATCAAAAGAGTCCCCAATGTCAAAATTATTTTCATAATAAAACTGACATATTGGCTGTTTCTTTCCTGTGAGTAAAACTGCTTGTGTCTTAATAGGAATCAAAGCAGTGGCACCAAACCATACTGGTAATCGCTGTATTCTTTATAGCTGCATATTTGCAATAAAAAAGTCAGTTTTAATTGAAAAGGCCCTTGATGAGGCAATAAACATTTTAATTTCATTATAACTGGCATTATATATGCCAAACATATTTTGGCAGACATGTATTTTGGCAGATATTTTCTCAACATGAATCATCTGGGCCTGTCACTTCAAGATAAAGATCTAAGAAAATTTGTTATCAATGATAAAATACGAGCTTTCAAGTACCTGACAGTTTTGCAATATTTTAAGACTTCTATGACAAATATTATACTATTAGTTAATGTTATATTTTAAGTATTATATAGTGACATGTGTCAATATTTGGAAGCTGTATATAACTCACTAAACCCATATTTGCCAAATGACCGGTGCATGATATAAAATCATGCATGTGAAATATCCATTCAAAGTGCCCAGTAGACCAACAGATTTTAATGTAATATGAAAAATTCACAGATGTGGTTACAAATTCCACAGTAACTAACCTTTAAGAAACTACTATTCATTGGATATTGGAGCAGTATATAAAAAAGAGTATCCATAATTATCTGAAAAAGCTACTAAATACTCCTTACTTTTCCAATGACATATTTGTGAGATTTGATTTTCTTCATATACTTCAACCAAAAAAATCAAATCCAAGAGCTTGAATGCAAAAGCAGGTATGAGAATCCAGCTGCTTCTATGAAGCCAAATATCAAAGACATTTACAAAAATGTAACAGAGTATCATTCTTTTCTGTATTTTTTTTGTTTTGGAAAAGACAGCTATTTTTCATAAAAACATGCTATTTTTGTTAACATGGAATGGGATTTTGTTATTTAAAAGAGGATAAAATTTTTAAAAAATTTTATTTTTGTTGTGGCCGGGTGCGATGGCTCACGCCTGTAATCCCAGCACTTTGGGAGGCCGAAGTGGGTGGATCACTTGAGGTCAGGAGTTTGAGACCAGCCTGGCCAACATGGTGAAACCCTGCTTCTAATGAAAATATAAAAATTAGCTGGGTGTGGTGGCACATGTCTGCAATCTCAGCTACTTGGGAGGCTGAGACAGGAGAATCGCTTGAACCCGGGAGGCGGAGGTTGCAGTGAGCAAAGATCGCGTGATTGAACTCCAGCCTGGGCAACAAGAGCGAGACTCCATCTCAAAAAGAAAAAAAAAAAAAAAAAAAAATTAGTTGTAATTTCTAATATATAAATGAACTGATAAAACCACATAAACAAAATTCTTTTAGAGTTCTCAATAATTTGTGACAGTATAAAGGGTACTGAGACTAAAAGTATGAGAACTGCTATTTTAATGAGAATGGGTGTTAACATGTAACTACCCTTGGCTTAAACTGCTTAAGTAATAGAAAGGTATAATCCTTGGTAGAACTGGAAAGTTTTAGCAGGCTACAACAAAAGCCAAAAATCTCTTTCAAAATCCTTTTACTTTCTCTCAACAAACTTCTTTCGTGAATAAGGTACACCATTTTCTAAAATGAGCCTCAGAATCAGGAAAGAAGTATGTGAGCTTGGGTTATAACATAATGTAATGATACAGCCTGCATCATCAGTTCTACCACCACCACAAACTGCCCCTCTGATAAAAAGTGAATCAGTTCTGTGAATTAACAGCAAATAATTCCATTTGCATAGAAGTCTGTCATTCATGACCATTAGCTAATCACTAGGCTTGGTAAATGGTACAAAAAACATACACTAGAGAATGATGACTGCTTATTTTCACATTTTTAAAGAAACTACAGGTTTTCAATAAGAAAAAGCAAAATCTCTTCATTTTAGTTCTAATTCTACCAAATATATTTGACTTCTCAAATTGAAGTTACCTAACAGAAATAACAATGCAACTTTTTATAACCTTATACATATAGGCATATAAGTCCCCTCTTACCCATGGAGGATATGTTCAAGATCCCACAGTGGTTACCAGAAACTGTGGATAATACTGAGCTCTATATGTACTATGTATGTATGTATGTATGTATGTATACGGAACCCTATATGTACTATGTTTTTTCCTATACATACATAACAATGATAATGTTTAGTTTATAAGTTATACATAGTAAGAGATGAATAATAATAAAATATAACAATTATGATATTAGACTATAATAAAAGTTATATGAGTGAGGTATCTCTAAAAATGTATTATTGTATTATACTTACCTTTCTTGTGATGATGTGACATGATTTAATGCCTTTGTGATGAGATGAAACGTGAATGACATAAACATTGTGACACAGCTATAGGCTACTATTGACCTTCTGATGGTAAATCAGATAAGACAGTTACTAAGTGACTAATGGGTGCATAGTGTATACAGTGTGGATATGTTGGACAAAGGGATGATGCATATCCCAAGTGGGATGGTGTGAGATTTCATCATACTACTCAGATGGTGCATAATTTAAAACCAATGAATTATTTCTAGAATTTTCCATTTAATATTTTTGGACCTCAGTTGACCATGGGTAAATAAAACCACAGAAAGCAAAACCATGGATTAAGGGGGAAACTACAGTAAGTCTATTACTTAAATGGGCAGTCAGATATTTTGCTGCCTGAAACTAGAAAAAAATAACTATTAATGTTCCCTACTTTTCTCAAATGCTTTGCACACACAGACAATATAAGAAAAATATAACAGAATAACAAAAGATGTCCATAGCATTGTGACTAAATTAAATGATCTCTTGAAATGAAATATTATAGGTTCTCAATATTTCCCAAGACCTTTGCTATTGAGCCATGTTTTAATGTATAACCTTTAAATTAAATGTGTCTCTTTTTAAAAAGTCTGTAAGAAAATTCCTTCTTCTAACAGAACATAATAAACATATAACATCCAGAAAAAGAATGTGAGGGTTTAGGTAGTAAGACCACCTTAGTTACTTAAATAGCCTCATAAATATGTTAGTTTACACTGTAAGAATAATTATGCGATTAAAAAGTATTACCCTTAAAACTTTTGGGAAATTCCAAGGATCAATTTTCAGATCCAACAGACTTCTTCAAAACTCAGCTTAATGTGACCACAGCTCAAACAGTATAGAAATCAACGGTTGGCCTGGTCAGATGTTTTTTTACTACATTTTTGACAGAGAGGTTGTCAAGATAGTTAACTAGACACTAGTTACATATGAGATCCTCTATTTCACATGTAAATGACATTAAATATACTGTGCATTTAAAAATACCATTAGAATCATATTTTATAGAATATTTTGAATTCTATATTCTCAAATAAAATACACTAACAGACATAGTCAGAAAAATAACAATAATTTACACAATTCAGTTTACAAATATTCGTTTTCAAAGGATGAAAAAAAATGACCCTAACCTGCAGTTAAATGACTCTTTTCCAAATTCACTGTATCATAAGATTAAGCAATAATAGATTCTGGAGTATAAGAATACAAACCCACAATTTAATGAGAAGTACTCCTCATAGAATTTGGATTTCAAATGTAATAATGCTAGCTGGCTTAGTCTTTTCCATTCTTAACTAAAAATGTGTTAGAGAAATAAACAATGAGGATGTGGATCCCAATTCTTGAACCTGGGTTTAAGTCACACTTCTGACAGGAACGTGAGGAAAATGTTTAGACAGCTGGAGAGTAGTCACTAAAAGATAGTAAGCAGGATGATAAGCATTAAACAAACAGGATAAAAATCAGGATTTTTCTCTCCCCAGGGTCTTTATAGGCAAACAGAAAAAAAAAAAAAAAAAGCTATCACAGGTGCAAAACCCAAAATCTTTAGAACTGACTTCATAACAGACTGACCTAACATTGCGCCCTTTTTTTCAAGTCACTGAGAAAACACATATATTTGTAGTGACAAAACATACCACATAATCTGACAAATAATACTGTTTTCATACATGCATGAGTGTATGAGCAACGACGTATGTTTTTGACAACTCCCTTCTACCTTGACCTCACCATTTCACACATACCATGCCCATAAAAATGTTACAGCATATCTGGGAACAGGCAATGGGGGAATCCTTTTCAGGATTTTCTGTCTTTATCTCTACTTTTCTTTAAGAACTTAGTATAACCTATAAGCAAATTATACTTCAAGGTTGCAAGGATGGAATTTTTAGACACTGCTAAAGTCTATACGTCAATGCACTACAAACACCTGCTTCGTTTACTTGCTTGTTTAATTGCCAAAATGTATGAAGTAGATAATTTGCAATTAGGTCATCCATCTGCAAATAAAAGGTACATGCTAATATAATAATCTCTCTGGTTGGTAAGATACTTTATATATAACCATATCTCACGAGACATTCTACAAACAATGAAACCAAGACTGTTAGACATTAAGGTTATAAAGAGTTTGTGACACTGGCAGGACTAGAATCCAAGTCTCTGCATCTTTAGAACCCATGTTCTTTCACTTGTAAATTATCTTCATAAATCACCTTATGCATATTATTTTATACTAATATAAATACATGGCAGAAAAACTTAAATAAAATGAAAGTGAAATAAATTCTGTAACATGTAACATTTCCTAGCAACCATTTATATCTGAAGGTATGCGTGTGTGTGTCTGTGTGTGTGTTTATCCAATAGGGGGCATACTGTATATACAGTTATGAATCCTGTTTTTCTCCACTTCCTCTAACATATATTTTCCCATGTATTTATATATTTTTAACATAATTATTTGTAATAACTGAATATTATACTATCATGTAGATATAAATAAAATATAACCAATTCTCTATTGTTGGTTAAGATGTTTATTATTTTTTATAATTAATGCTGAAATAAGCATAGTAGTATATAAATATTTCCAGACATGTCTTTTTATTTTCTCAGGGAAATAGAACTGGTTTTCTAGAGCATGCACAAGTTGAGCACAAAAATGTTTAATTGTCCTTGAATTCCTTTTTAAAGGTTAAGTAACCCCAAAATTGCTTTGTTTTTGCTAATACATTTCTAAAGAGGATAGAAAAGAAGTGATAACAAAGAACAGTTATTATAAACTATATTCTGACCAAAGAATAACTGATTTGTGAATAAAGTAATAGAAGCTTTAGTAGACTGAAGTCTGTGCCAAGCCAGTCCAGGGCAGAGTCAGATGTGTGCTCTGAACATTATATAGATATTCTTCAAAAGTTTGAAAAAAGACCCAGCGTGGTGGCTCATGCCTGTAATCCCAGCAATTTGGGAGGCTGATGCCAGAGGATCACTTGAGCCTAGGCATAAGAGGCTGCAATGAGCTGAGATCACACCACTACACTTCAGCCTTGGTGACAGAGTGAGACCTTGTCTCGAAAAAAGAAAATAAAATAAAATAACCAAGGGTAGTGGCATGCACCTGTAGTCTCAACTACTCAGAAGGTTGGGGTAGGAGGATTGCTTAAACCTGGGAGGTTGAGGGTGCAGAGAGCTGTGATCACGCCACTGCACTTTAGCCTGGGTGACAGAGTGACATTCTGTTCTTCCACCAAAAAAAAAAAAAGTTCAGAGAAAATATAGTGGGCAGAAGACTTTGGAAGAGAAGTCAATTTAAGAGTTTGTGAAATCTCAAACATTTTGTTTTTACAGAATAATGCATGTCACATATATGCCCAATTTTAATAAGCAGCTTTTGATAAAGTATATACTTAAAAGGGACTATCCAAAATTATTTGCTTAAAATGGAAGCTTAACTGAAATGGAAGACCTATATTGCTTTTGGTAAAAATTTATGTCCAGATATTTTGTTACTACCATACAACATTTGCATTGTTCTCACCACTCTAATAAAACTTTCATTATGTGTAAGATAATATGATTGTCTGCCTAGAGAATACATACAAACTGACTAAACACTGTTTGAATTGGTAAGAGTTTAATTAGGTAGGCAGACATACAAACATACACAAATCAAAAGTTTTCTTTGACAACGGCAATAAGCAATTCGAAAAAAGATCCTATTTGTAATCTTAATATGTTCTCAAAGACAAAGGATAAGCTAACCTAACTTCTAAGTTTTGAATATTTGGGTATATCAGTCTCATGAACAGATTAAGGCTTTAAATATAAAAATTTCATGACTAAGGCCCCAAAAGTAAATACAACAAAAACAAAAATAAATGAAGGGGACCTAATTGAACTAAAAAAGCTTCTGCAAAGCAAAAGAAATAATCAACAGAGTGAATAGACAACTTACAGAATGGGAGAAAAATATTTTTAAACTATGGATCTGACAAGGACTAATATCCAGAATCTATAAGAAATTTAAATTAGCAAGAAGAAAACAAATAATTGTATTAAAAAGTGGGCAAATGACATGAACAGATATTTCTTGAAAGAAGATATACAAATCTCAGGAAACATGAAAAAATGTTCAACATCACTAATCATTAGGAAAATGCAAACTAAAACCACAACGAGATACCACCTTACTGCAACCAGAATGCCCGTTATTTTTGTTTGCTTTTTTTTTTTTTTTTTTTTGGTTTGTTTGTTTTGAGACAGTCTTGCTCTGTCACTCAGGCTGCAGTGCAGTGGCAAGATCTCGGCTCACTGCGACCTCCACCTCCCAGGTTCAAGCAATTCTCCTGCCTCAGCCTCCCGGAACTACAAGTGTGCATCACCATGCCTGGCTAATTTTTATATTTTCAGTAAAGATGGGGTTTTACCATGTTGGCCAGGCTGGTCTGGAACTCCTGACCTCAGGTGATCCACCCACCTTGGCCTCCCCAAGTGCTGGAATCACAGGTGTGAGCCACCAAGCCTGGCCAGAATGACTATTATTAAAAAGTAAAAAAACAAAAGATGTTGGCATGGATGTGGTGAAAAGGGAACACTTATATACTGCTGCTGGGAATGTAAACAGTAAAGAGATTTCTCTAAGAACTAAAAGTAGATCTACCATTTGATCCAGCAATCCCACTACTGGGTATCTTACCAAAAGGAAAAGAATTCATTATATGAAAAAGACACCTGCATGAATTATGGTTATCACAGCACAATTCACAATTGCAAAGATAAAGAATCAACCTAAGTGCCCACCAACAGATGAGTGAATAAAGAAAATGATACACACACACACCCACCCACCATGGAACACTACTAACTCATAAAAAAGAATAAAATCATGTCTTTTGCAGCAACCTGGATTAAACTGGAGGGTTATTACCTAAGAAAAACAACTCGGGAATGGAAAATCAAATACCACATTTTTTAGTTTTAAGTGAGAGCTAAGCTATGACTTAATGCAAGGGCCTACAGTGGTATAATGGACAACAGAGCCCCAGAAGTGGGGAAATGGGGAAGGTAGATGGGGTAAGAAATGAAAAACTATAGCCGGGCGCGGTGGCTCAAGCCTGTAATCCCAGCACTTTGGGAGGCCGAGACGGGCGGATCACGAGGTCAGGAGATCGAGACCATCCTGGCTAACATGGTGAAACCCTGTTTCTACTAAAAAATACAAAAAACTAGCCGGGCGAGGTGGCGGGCACCTGTAGTCCCAGCTACTTGGAAGGCTGAGGCAGGAGAATGGCCTAAACCTGGGAGGCAGAGCTTGCAGTGAGCTGAGATCCAGCCACTGCACTCCAGCCTGGGCGACAGAGCGAGACTCCGTCTCAAAAAAAAAAAAAAAAAGAAAAACTACCTATTGGGTACACAGTACACTATCTTGGTAATGGCTATACTAAAATCCCAGACTTTACCATGATATAATCTGTCCATATAACCAAAAACCACTTATGCCCCACTAAAGCTATTGAAATAAAAAAATTAAAAAATTAAAAATGAATATAAAAATTTCAAGAAGAAAATTAAAGAGAAAAACAAACATTTGGAATAGCTTTGAACATTCAAGTTTTGAAAAAACAAAACAGATAAAATATCCTGCAAACTAATTATAAGTTTAAAATAATTCCAAGATGAAGATCACAAAAGAAAAGTTTTTGTACCAATGCCATGCTGTTTTGGCCACTTGTAGCCTTGCACTACAGTTTGAAGTCAGGTAACATGATTCCTCCAGCTTTGCTCTTTTTGCTGAGGCTTGCCTTGGCTATTCAGGTTCCTTTTTGGTTCCATATAAATTTTAAAATAATTTTTTCTAGTCCTGTGAAGAATGTTGTTGGTAGTTTGACAGGAATAACATTGAATCTGTAAATTGCTTTGGGCAGTGCAGCCATTTTAATGATACTGATTCTTCCAATACATGAGCATAGGATGTCTTTCCATTTGTTTGTGTCTTCTCTGATTTCTTTGAGCAGTGTTTTGTAATTCTCATTGTAGAGATCTTTCACCTTCCTGGTTAGCTGTATTCCTAGGTATATTATTTCTGTGTGTGGCAGTTGTTAGTGGGGTTGCCTTTCTGATTTGGCTCTCAGTTTTGGTTGTTTGTTGTTGGTGTATAGGAATGCTAGTGATTTTTGTATATTGATTTTGTATCCTGCAACTTTGCTGAAGTTGTTTATTAGCTGAAGAAGCAGTTCTAACAAAATGTGGCCACACTGCTGCTTTACATGGGTGGGTGATCCTGTTCCTCAACACTGAGCAGGACCTCCCAACCGGGGCCTCCAGCCACCCCCGCCTGAGGTCTCCAGCCAACAGAGAACTGAATTTCCCCTAGGATGGTGCTCCAGAGGGAGGGACTGGCCACCATCTTCGCTGTTTGGGTGACTTAACCGTTCCAGCCTTTGGGCTTTGGAGTGTCTGAGGCAACTGGGGGCTGAATTGGACCCCAGCACAGCACAACTGCTCTACTAAAATGTGGTCAGACTGTTTTTTTAAGCAGTCTCAATCCCATTCCTCCTCACTGGGCAGGACCTCCCAAACAGGATTCTCCAGTCACTTCCTATAGGTGCCTTTGGGTCAGCAACAGGTCGGTACCTCCCTGGGACAAAGCTCCCAGAGGGAGAAACAGGCTCCCATCTTTGCTGTTTCACAGCCTACGCTGGTGACACTTCTAGGTTCTGGAAAATCTGAGGTGACTAGAGACTGCTGTGGGCCCCAAGCATACTGTAGCAGCCCTATGGAAAAGTGGTCAGACTGTTACATGGGTGCCTTTTCCCGTATCTCCTCACTGGGCAGGTCCTCTAGGCCTAAGCCTCCAGCCACCCCCTGCCAGAACTATTAAGCCAGTACCAACTCAGCAATACCCTGGACACAGCCTCTCTGCCACTATCTCTGCAATGTAACTGCCCTTGTCACTCTTGGACTGACGAAGGAGCAAAGATGCTAAGTACCTTATCCACACCTCCAACAAGTGGAAGCTGACCCAAGGAGAGGAGACTAGTCTGTCTTCCACGGGTCCCACAAACTCCCCATGTCTTATCATCAGAAAGGGAACCCCTGGCTTGGGTCCACAGCACAAACTCTCCATCCTGGGATGACTGCACTGAGCGATTGCTGACCTGCATCTCTCTAGGGTGGAGCCTCCAGGAGCCAAGCAAATGACCCTTGGCCACAACCACTACTAAGATCTCTTCCTCTGCTGCCTCTAAGCTGAGGAAGGAACATAAACACAGAGATTGCCCCAAAGTTTCAGTGGGCAGCCCAGGAGTACCAAGTCATGAACTACAGCCAGTTTTCAAGTGGGAAAGGAACCCATACTTTCACAGCACTGAGAAGGAACATGGCTACACTGTGAGGAAACATAGGGAAGCCACACGACCAAGCAAGAATCAACCAACTGACCAATAAGCCTAATTGTCACCTGCTGGATCATACCCCAAAACTTCAACACCAAAAATACCTCATTAACATATCCCACTTCTAAAACCAGAGACAAGAAGTAGCCTTCAAATAAAGACCCTACACAAAGTCTTGGCCTGGTGAAAACATCCAGAAAAGAAGTCTATTGAGTGTACTCAGTCTACAATGCAATTAAAGAAACACCCACACACACAGATGAGAAAGAACCAATGCAAGAAATCCGGTAACTCAAATGGTCAGAGTGTCATATGTCCTCCAAATGACTGCACCAGTTTTCCAGCAAGAGTTCTTAACCAGGCCAAACCGGATGGATTGACGAATAGAATTCAGAATATGGATAGGAACAAATATTGTTAAGATTCAGGAAGATGGCAAAACGCAATCCAAGGAAAATAAGAATCACAATAAAGTGATATGGGAGCCAAAGGACAAAATAGCTGGTATGAAAAAGAACCTAACGGGTCTGATAGAGCTGAATAACACAATGCAATAATTTGACAATGCAATCACAAGTATTAAGGGCAGAATAAATCAAGCTGAGGAAAGAATCTCAGAACTTGAAGACTGGTTCTCTCAAATAAGATGGTCAGAAAAAAATTAGGAAAAAAGAATAAAAAGGAATGAACATAACCTCCAAGAAATATGAGATTACATAAAGAGACCAAATCTACGAATCATTGGCATCTCTGAAATGGAGGGGGAGAAAGCAAACAACTTGGAAAATATATTTCAGGATACTGTCCATGAAAACTTACCCGACCTTGTTAGAGAGGCCAATCAGTTGGAAATACCTTAACTCCTGCAACAAATTAAGGAAATACAGAGAACTCCTGCAACACTCTATACAAGAAGATCATCCCCAAGACAAGTAATCATCAGATTTTCGAAATGAAGGAAACAATGTTAAAGGCAGCTAGTGAGACAGGGCAGGTCACCTACAAAGGGAACTCCATCAGGCTGACAGTAGACCACTCAGCTGAAACCCTACAAGCCAGAAGAGATTGGGGGCCTATATTCAACATTAATAAAGAAAAAAACCTTCAACCAAGAATTTCATATCCAGCCAAACTAAGCTTCCTATGTGATGGAGAAATAAGATCCTTTTCAGATAAGCAAATACTGAGGGACTTCATTGCCATCAGACCTGCCTTACAAGAGATCTTGAAAAGGACATTAAATATAGAAAGGAAAGACTTCTAACAGCTAATACAAAAACAAACACACAGACCAGTGTCACTGTAAAGCAACCACACAAACATGCCAACATAACCAGCTAACAGTACAATGACAGGATCAAATCCACACATATCAATATTAATCTTGAATATAAACAGGCTAAATGACCCACTTAAAAGGCACAAAGTAGCAAGCTGGATAAAAAACAAGACTCAATGATATGTGGTCTTCAAGAGATCCATCTCATGTATAATTACACTTATAGGCTCAAAATAAAAGGATAGAGAAAGATCTACCAAACAAACGAAAAACAGAAAAAAGCAGAAGTTGCAATACTAACTTGAGACAGAACAGATTTCAAGGCAACAAAGATAAAGACAAGAAATAGCAATACATAATGATAAAGGGTTCAATTCAACAAGAAGGCCTAACTATCCTAAATTAAACAAGAAAATTAACCAAAATATTCAGGACCTAAATTCAGCACTGGACCAAATGGATCTCATAGACCGTTACAGAAGTTTCCACCCCAAAACAACAGAATATACATTCTTCTCATCACCATATGGCACATACTCTAAAACTGACCACATAATTGGACATAAAACAATCCCCAACAAATGTAAAAGAACCGACATCATACCAAACACACTCTTGGACCACAGTGCAATAAAAATAGAAGTCAACACAATGAAAATTGCTCAAAACCATATGATTATTTGGAAAATAAACAACATGCTCCTGAGTGATTTTGGGGTAAATAATGAAATTGAGGTAGAAATAAAGAAGTTCTTTAAAAATAATGACAACAATGATATAACATACCAGAATCTCTGGGACACAGCTAAAGCAGTGTTAAGAGAAGAATACACAAATGCCCACATCAAAAAGTTAGGAATATCTCAAATTAACAACCTAACTTCACAAAACAGAAGAATGAGAGAAGCAAGAACAAATCAACCCCAAAGCTAGCAGAAGATGAGAAATAACAAAAATCAGAGCTAAACTGAAGGACATTGAGACACAAAAAGCCATTCAGAAGATCAATAATCCAGGAATTGGTTTTTTGAAAAAAATTAATAAAATAGGCCAATAGCTAGACTAAGAAGAGAGAAAACCCAAATAAACACAATTAGAAATGGCAAAGGGAACGTTACTACTGAACTCACAGAAACAAAAATAACCATCAGAAACTACTATGAACACCTCTATGCATACAAGAACTGGGAAACCTTGAAGAAATGAATAAATTCCTGGACACATATACCCTCCCAAGACTAAGCCAGGGAAAAACTGAATCTCTGAACAGACCATTAACAAGCTCCGAAATTGAATCAGTAATAAATAGCCTACCAACCAAAGAAAAGCCCAGGAACTGATGGATTCACAGCTGAATTCTACCAGGTGTACAAAGAAAAAGCTGGTAATGTTCCTATAGAAACTATTCCCAAAAATCGAGGAGGAAGGACTTCTTCCTAACTCATTCTATGAGGCCAGCATCATCCTGATACCTAAACTTGGCAGAGACACAACAGAAAAAGAAAACCTCAGGCCAATACCCTTGATGAACACCAATGCAAAAATCCTCAACAAAATACTTGCAAACTGAATGCAGCAGCACATCAAAAAGCTAACCCACTATGACCAAGTAAGCTTCATCCCTGGGATGCAAACTTGGTTTAACATATAAAAATCTGTAAATGTGATTCATCATATAAACAGAACTAAAGATAAAAACCACGTAATTATATCATTAGATGCAGAAAGGGCCTTTGATAAAATGAAACATCCCTTCATGTTAAGAACTCTTAACAAATTAGATATTGAAGGAACATACCTCAAAATAATAAGAGCCATCTATGACAAACCCACAACCCACATTATACAGAACAGGCAAAATCTGGAAGCATTCCCCTTGAAAACTGGCACAAGACAAGGATGCCCTCTCTCACCACTTAGTATTGGAACTCCCAGCCAGAGCAATCAGGCAAGAGAAAGAAATAAAGGGCATCCAAATAGTAAGAGAGGAAGCCAAACTATTTCTGTTCGCAGATGACATGATTCTATATCTAGAAAACCCCATAGTCTCAGCCCAAAAGCTCCTTCAGCTGGTAAACAACTTCAGCAAAGTTGCAGGATACAAAAATAAGTGTACAAAAACCACTAGCATTCCTATTACACCAATAACAACCAAACTGAGAGGCAAATCAGAAAGGCAACCCATTCACAATTCCCACACATAGAATAATAAAATACGTACGAATACCAAGAAGGTGAAAGACCTCTACAATGAGAATTACAAAACACTGCTCAAAGAAATCAGAGTAGACACAAACAAATGGAAAAACATCCCATGCTCATGTATAGGAAGAATCAATATCATTAAAATGGCTACCTTGTCCAAAGCAATTTACAGATTCGATGCTATTCCTATCAAACTACCAACAACATTCTTCACAGGACTAGAAAACATTATTTTAAAATTTATATGGAACCAAAAAAGAGCCTGAACAGCCAAGGCAAATCTCAGCAAAAAGAGCAACGCTGGAGGAATCATGTTTTCTGACTTCAAACTATAGTGCAAGGTTACAGTAACCAAAAATAGCATGGTACTGGCACAAACACAGGCACACAGACCAATGGAAGAGACCAATAGAGAGCCCAGAAATAAAGTCACACATCTATGACCATCTGATCTTTGACAAAGGTGACAAAAAACTAGCAATGGAGAAAAGACTCCCTAAATGGTACTGGGGTAACTGGCTAGCCATATGCAGAATACTGAAGCTGGACCCCTCCCTCACACCATATACAAAAATCAACTCAAGATAGATTAAAGGCTTAAACGTAAAACCCAAAACTATAAATACGCTGGAAGACAACCTAAGTAATACCCTCATGGATCTAGGAACAGACAAAGATTTCATGACAAAGTCACCAAAACCGATTGTAACAGAACCAAAAATTGATAAATGGGGTCTAATTTAACTTAAGAGTTTCCACACAGCAAAAGAAACTATCAACAGAGAAAACAGAAACCTACAAACTGGGAGAAAATTTTTGCAAACTATGCATCTGACAAAGGTCTAAAATCCAGAATCTATAAGGAACTTAAATTTATAAGGGAAAAACAACCTCATTAAAAAGTAGGCAAAGGACATGAACAGACCTTTTTTTTTAAAAAAAAAAAAAGACATACATGTAGCCGATAAGCATAAGGAAAAAAGCTCAATATCACTGATCATTAGAGAAAGGCAAATCAAAACCACCATGAGATACCATTTCACACCAGTCAGAAAGGCTATATCAAAAATTCAAAAAATAACAGATGCTGGCAAAGTTGTAGAGAAAAGAGAACCCTTATACACTGTTGGTGGGAGTGTAAATTCAACCATGTGGAAAGCAGTATGGTGATTCCTGAAAGAACTAAAAGCAAAGCTACCATTCAACTCAGCAATACCATTACTGAGTATATACACAAAGGAATATAAAGCATTCTACCATAAAGACCCAGGCACATGAATGTTCACTGCAGCACTGTTCACAACAGCAAATACATGGAATCAACCTAAATGCCCATCAATGACAGATCTGATAAAGAAAATGTGGTACATATACACATGGAATATCATGCAGCCATAAAAAAGAATGAGATCATGTCTTTTGCTGAAACATGGATGGAGCTGCAGGCTATCATCCTTAACAAACTAACGCAGGAACAGAAAGGCAAATACCACATGTTCTCACTTACAAGAACATATGAACACAAAGAAGGAAGCAACAGACACTGGGGTCTACTTGACAGGGGAGGGTGAAAGGAGGGAGAAGAACAGAAAAGATAACTATTGGATACTGAGCTTAATAACTTGGTAAAGTAATAATATGTATGACAAACCCCCGACACATGTTCATCTATGTAACAAACCTTCACATGTACCCTCTAACCTACAGCAAAAAATATAAATATATGTATATATTTTTGAGATGGAGTCTTGCTCTGTCGCCCAGGCTGGAGTGCAGTGGTGCAATCTTGGCTCACTGCAAGCTCCACCTCCTGGGTTCACACCATTCTCCTGCCTCAGCCTCCTGAGTCGCTGGGACTACAGGCCCCAACACCACGCCCAGCTAATTTTTTGTATTTTTAGTAGAGACAGGGTTTCACCGTGTTAGCCAGGATGGTCTCGATCTCCTGACCTCGTGATCCACCCACCTTGGCCTCCCAAAGTGCCAGGATTACAGGCGTGAGCCACCGTGCCCAGTCAAAAATTTGTTAAAAGTTAAAAAAGATAATATAAAAAAACTCAAACCTTAGAGGTTTGAGTTAAAACCATAATGTCTGAGATAAAAGACAAATCAAATGATATTCACAACAGATTAGATTCTATGGAAGAAAAGATTAGTAAACTTGAGTTTACACCAATAAAAATAATCTAAAATAAAACACACACACACACACACACACAGAGAGAGAGAGAGAGAGAGAGAGAGACAGAAAATGAAAAGAGAATCAGTGAGCTGTAAGAGAACTTCAAGTGGCCTAAAATATAAGTAACAGGAATTAAGGTGTCAGGGGGAGCAAAATATTTTAAGAAATAATGGCAAAAACTAATACCAGATTAAAATATGACTCTATATAAAGCAATGAGAATACCAGAAGGAGTAACTACACAGATAAATGTATAAGACTTTTTCCTTCTTATTATTTAAATCTCTTTTAAAGATGATTGACTATATAAATAAAAATAACACTGCAGCATGGGGTTTATAGCATATATAAAACTACAATATATGTCAACAATAGCACAAAATTTGGGAAAGGAGAAATGAAAGAGTACTCTTGCTGTATAGTTCTTATACTATAGGAAAAGTGAAACAGTATCACTTGAAAGTAGAATATTCAAATTAAAGACTACATAGGTTAAACAAGTATTGTTTAAGCCCAAAAGTAACCACTAAAATGAAAAAACAATGAGTTGTAACTAATAAGCCAACAAAGGACTAACCTAAAAGAAGGCTGAAAAATAAAGGGTAGAAAGGACCAATGGAATGAACAGAAAACAGTAAAATAATAGATTCCAGCCTAACCATATTAATCATCACATTAAATAGATTTTAAGACCACGTAAAAAACCAAGACCCAATTACATACTGTGTACAAGAAACACTTTAAATACAAAGACTCGAAAAGGTTAAAAGACAAAGGAGGGGAAACAGATATATTATGCTACCATTAAATAAATAAAGCTAGAGTGGCTATATTAATATCAATGTAGATTTCAGAAATTTTTTTAAACAGGAACAAAGAAGACATTTTATAATGATACATGGGCCAACTAATTGAGAGAACACAAAATCCTAAACATTTTTGTACATAATAAAGATCTTTGAACTATATGAAAAAATCTGATAGAACAGCAAAAGGGAAGAGAAAATATCCTCTATTTCAGTCAAAGATTTCAAAACCCTCTCTCAATAACTGATAGAACAAATAGAAAAATAGTAAGGATACAGATGATCTGAACAATCTATCAGTCGACTTCACCTATTTGATGTTTATAGAATACTCCATATAGCAGCAGCAGAATATGCATTCTTCTCAAGTACATCTGAATTATTTGCCAAACCAGACCATTATACTGGGCCACTAAATAAGCCACAATAAAATTAAAATGATTTAAACAATATAAAGTTTTTATGTCAAAGGGAATTAAATTAGAAACGAAAAACAGAAACATCTCTTGAAAATTCATAAATTTAAAAACTAAATACATATCTAAATAACTCATGAGCCAAAAAAGTCAAAAGAAAAACTGGAAATTATTTAGAACTAAATGAAAATGAAAACAACCTATAAAAATTTGTAGGATGCTACTAAAGTAGTACGTAAGGGCAAATTTATAGCACTAAACACTTAAAATGTTATAGGAAATTTCAATCAATGAACTCAGCTTCCACTTTAAGAAATCAGATGAAGAGGGAATTAAATCAGAGTAAATAAACAAGAAAAGAAATAATAGGGATAAATACAGAAATCAATACAACAAAAAGTAGACACAGTAATTAAAAATCAACTAAAGCAAAAGTTTGTTCTTTGAGATGGAAAAAAAAAAACTCTAGCCAGACTGATCACACAAAGAGAAAAAATATGCTAATATTTGGAATAAGATGATATTACTAGAACTTCTATAACTATTAAAAGGATCATAAGGGAATATTATGAAAAACATCCTATAAATAAACTTGACAACTTAGATGAAATAAAGAAATTCTCTAAAAGACACAAACTACTTGCCAGGCGCAGTGGCTCACGCCTGTAATCTCGGCACTTTGGGAGGCCAAGGCGGGTGGATCACTTGATGTCAGGAGTTTGAGACCAGCCTAACATGGTGAAACCCCATCTCTACTAAAAATACAAAAACTAGCCAGGCATGGAGGTGCCTGTCTATAATCCCAGCTACTTGGGAGACTGAGGCAGGAGAATCCTTGAATCCAGGAGGCAGAAGTTGCAGTGAGCCAAGAACGCGCCTCGGCTCCAGGCACTCCATTGCACTCCAGCCTGGGCAAGAAGAGCAAAACTCCTTCTCAAAAAACAAACAAACAAACAAAAAAACCCAGACAGACTACCAAACCTCACTCATGAAGATATAACCTGAATAACCCTATATCCATTGAAGAAATTAAAACTATAGTTAAAAAAGCTTTCCACAAAAACAAAAAACCCTACAGTTCCAGATGGCTTCACTGGTAAATTTTACTAAACATTTAAGGTTTTTTCCTTAAAAAAAAAATAGCAATTCTACCCAAACTCTTCTAAAAAAATGGAAAACTACAGAATACTTTCCAACCTATTCTATAAGGTCAACATTACCCTGATACCAAAACTTGGTAAAGACATTACAAGAAAACTACAGTTCAATATCCCTCATGAACACAGTTGTAAAAATACTAAAAAAAAAATTATTTTATTTTAGCAAATAGAATCCAACAATGTAAAAAAAGACTAACATATCATGACCAAGTGGGGTTTAACACAGGAATACAGGGTTGATTTACATTTGAAAAGCAATCAACAGAATTCTTTTTAACATGTTTACATGAAAAAGAAACAAACTGAGAAAATGATATGATCATTTGAATACAAAGAGAAAACGCATTTGACAAAAGTGAGCATACACTTCTGTTAAAACCTCTGAGTACACTAGGAGAAAAACCAGATTTCCTTAACCTAATAAAGAGCATTGATGTGAAATCTACAGCTAACATCATACTTAATGTTGAAAAACTGAATGCTTTTCCACTAAGATCAGAAACAAGATAGCACATCCTCTATCACCACTTGTATTCAACTTTGTGCTCCAGATAATAGCCTGTGCAATCAAGCAAAAAAAAGGAAGGAAACTGATTGCTGAAAATCTACAGAGAAAATCTACAAAGAGTGGAATCTACAAAGAGTGTCTAGAACAAATAAGTTCAGCCACGTAGTAGAACACATGATCAATATATATAAAAATCAATTACATTTCTTCCTACTAGCAATGAGCAAACCAGAAATTTAAATAAAAATGTCATTTAGGATAGCATCAAGAACATGAACTAGGCTGGGTATGGTGGCTCACACCTGTAATCCCAGCATTTTGGGAGTCTGAGATGGAAGGATTGGTTGAGGCTACAAATTTGAGATCAGCCTGGGCAACACAGTGGGACCCTGTCTCTATTTTTTAAAAAATGAATTACTTAGGGATACATATGTCAAAAGACGTGAAAGAGCTGGACAATGAAAATTACAAAACATTGCTGAGGAAAACTAAATAAGATCCAAATAGGAAGATGTATGTTGTTCAAAGGTTGAACAACTTTATATTGTCAAGATGTCAATTCTCCTACAAGTCAATCTGTTTGAATAAATCTACAGATTTGATGCAATCCCAATCTAAATGTCACCAGGTTTTTTGGTTGTGTGTTTGTTTTTTTGAGGGGGGGGGAAGTGAGGACAGTAGAAGTTGTAAAACTGAGTTTGAAATTCCAGTGAAAATGTAAAGAACCTAGAAGGCCAAAACAACTCTGAAAAAGACTAAATTGGAGAAGTAATAGTACTGATTGCAGGAATTGTGGTAAAGTAACAGTAACCAAAAAAAAAAAAAAAAAAAAAAAAGCCCAGCATACTACTAGAGTAAAGAAATGCAAATAAGGTCTGGTGTGGTGGCTCACACCTGTAATTTCAGCACCATGGGAGGCCATGGCAGAAGGATTGCTTGAATCCAGCAGTTTGAGGCCAGCCTGGGCAACACTGGGAGACCTCGTCTCTATATAAAAAATAATGACAACCAAAAAACAAAAATTTAGCTGCCTGTGCATCCAGCTCAGGAGGCTGAGGTGGGAAGATCAATTGAGCCCAAAAGGTTGAGGCTGCAGTAAGCTATTATCATGCCACTACACTCCAGCCTGGGCAACAGAATGATACCCCTCCCCCATCCCCCCAAAAAAGAAATGCAAACAGACAAATAAAACAAAACATAGAAACCCACACATACAGGGACAACTGATCCCTGTACATTAATGAGAAACTTTAACACTTGCTCAAGAAAAGTATAAGTAATGTTAGGTGTTCTTAACTGAAATCATGAAATGAAGCAATGTGTTAACAGAGAAGGTACTTTGACAGCAGAAATTCTCCCTGCAAATTGGATTACCTGATCTATTGCTGCCTGCAAACTGCCAACTGCAACCCCAGCACAGCACCCACATGGTTAAATTTTACTTTACATGTATTTATATAGTATTAAGTGCTTCCTTAAGTGATTTTTAAGAATAAATCATAGGCAATTGAGATCTGATTACAACTCACCCTTTCCTGAATCCTCATTTTGGTCAGTTTGAGAAACAAGGTCCTTTTCTGTCTGAATCCAAGGTCCAGCCCTCTGGCTAAGGGTTCTACATACCACTGACCTGACCATTTTAACCACTTTCAGAGCTATGACTTTAGAAATACTGTTTTCCTATTTCTTCCCTATTCTCATTATTCAGACTCTAGCACTGTGGTTTAAGGCTTGGGATTCTAGAATAAAAGACATATTCAAATTTCAGCATTGCTATTTACTTAGCTGTGCGGGCTCCCCACAACTCTTTAATTAATAAAATTCTAATGAAAATACTGTGGTATATCTTACCTAGTTTTTATAAAAAACTATTTTATGCACCTAAAATGTTTAACACAGTACCTAGCAAAGAGTAAATACTTAATAGTAGTTGTTGTATTATCATTATTATTAATATTATTACCGACTCACCCCCAGTCACTCCCTTCAAAATAATTTCAACTTGATTCTTCTCTACTTCAAAACTTGAATTAATTCACAGCATTGTTGCCCTCAAGGAGCTGATAAATGAAAATACATACTAATTATTTTGAATTTTTTAAACAATTAAAATAAGAATATATTTGTATTGTTAAAAACCCAAATACAGAAATTTGTAGGGAAACCATTCAAGTTCTTGCTGCCCAACCCAATGATGTGGGGCACTCTACCCCTCACCTCCAGCCATATGAATCATTATTAATTGCTTTATGTGTTTCCTTCCAAATATTTTTATATACATTTACATACACATGTATGTGTGCATATAAATAATCAGGCATAATTTGAATAGTACAATGAAACCCATTTACCCTTACCTAGATTCACTGTCAATAATTCACCACATAAAAATATCCAATTTTGATTTTTTTAAAATTCTACTTAAAGTTTTAGGGTACATGTGCACAATGTGCAGGTTTGTTACATAGGTATACATGTGTCATGTTGGTTTGCTGCACTCATCAACTCATCATTTATATTAGGTATTTCTCCTAATGCTATCCCTCCCATAGCCCCCCACCCCCCCTGACAGGCCCTGGTGTGTGATGTTCCCCATCCTATTCCAAGTGTTCTCATTGTTCAATTCCCACCTATGAGTGAGAACATGTGGTGTTTGGTTTTCTGTCCTTGTGATAGTTTACTGAGAATGATGGTTTCCAGCTTCATCCATGTCCCTGCAAAGAACATGAACTCATTCTTTTTTATGGCTGCATAGTATACCATGGTGTATATGTGCCACATTTTCTTAATCTGGTCTATCATTGATGGACATTTGGGTTGGTTTCAAGTCTTTCCTATTGTGAATAGTGCCGCAATAAACACATGTGTACATGCATCTTTACAGTAGCATTATTAATAATCCTTTGGGTATATACCCAGTAATGGGATGGCTGGGTCAAATGGTATAATGGTATTTTTTTTTTTTTTTGAGACGGAGTCTTGCTCTGT
>NW_012115921.1:1747281-1749880 GCF_000951035.1 Colobus angolensis palliatus
TGTCTGTTGGCTGCATAAATGTCTTCTTTTGAGACGTGTCTGTTCATATCCTTCACCCACTTGTTGACGGGGTTGTTTTTGTCTTGTAAATTTGTTTAATTTCTTTCTAGATTCTGGATATTAGCCCTTTGTCAGATGGGTAGATTGCAAAAATTTCCACTCATTTTGTAGGTTACCTGTTCACTCTGCTGATAGCTTCTTTTGCTGTGCAGAAGCTCTTTAGTTTAATTAGATCCCATTTGTCTATTTTGGCTTTTGTTGCCATTGCTTTTGGTGTTTTAGTCATGAAGTCTTCACCCATGCCTATGTCCTGAATGGTATTGCCTAGGTTTTCTTCTGGTTTTTATGGTTTTAGGTCTAACAAATAAGTCTTTAATCCATCTTGAATTAATTTTTGTATAAGATGTAAGGAAGGGATCCAGTTTCAGCTCTCTACATATGGCTAGCCAGTTTTCCCAACACCATTTATTAAATAGGGAATCCTTTCCCCATTGCTTTTGTCAGGTTTGTCAAAGATCAGGTTTGTAGATGTGTGGTGTTATTTCTGAAGCCTCTGTTCTGTTCCATTGGTCTCTCTCTCTGGCTTGAAACCAGTACTATGCTGTTTTGGTTACCGTAGCCTTGTAGTATAGTTTGAAGTCAGGTACCATGATGCCTCCAGCTTTGTTCATCTTGCTTAGAATTGTCTTGGCAATGTGGGCTCTTTTTTGGTTCCATATGAACTTTAAAGTAGTTTTTTCCAATTCTGTGAAGAAAGTCATTGGTAGCTTGGTGGGGATGGCATTGAATCTATAAATTACCTTCGGCAGTATCGCCATTTTCACGATACTGATTCTTCCTATCCATGAGCATGGAATTCCATTTGTTTGTGTCCTCTTTTATTTCATTGAGCAGTGGTTTGTAGTTCTCCTTGAAGTCCTTCACTTGTAAACTGGATTCCTAGGTATTTTATTTTGTTTGTAGCAATTGTGAATGGGGTTTCCCTCATGATTTCGCTCTCTGCTTGTCTGTTATTGGTGTATACGAATGCTTGTGATTTTTGCACATTGATTTTGAATCCTGAGACTTTGCTGAAGTTGCTTATCAGCTTAAGGAGGTTTTGGGCTGAGACAACGGGGTGTTCTAAATATACAATCACGTAATCTGCAAACAGAGACAATTCGACTTCCTCTCTTCCAATGTGAATACCCTTTATTTCTTTCTCTTGCCTGATTGCCCTGGGTGAAACTCCCAACACTAAGTTGAATAGGAGTGGTGAGGGAGGGCATCCTTGTTTTGTGCCAGTTTTCTTTTCTTTTTATCTTTGAGAGGAAGTTTCACTCTGTCGCCCAGGCTGGAGTGTAGTGGTGTGATCTCAGCCCACTGCAAGCTCCGCCTCCTGGGTTCACACCATTCTCCTGCCTCAGCTTCCCGAGTAGCTGGGACTACAGGCGCCCACAACCACGCCCGACTAATTTTTGTATTTTTAGTACAGACGGGGTTTCACTATGTTAGCCAGTATGGTCTTGATCTCCTAACCTCATGATTTGCCCGCCTTGGCCTCCCAAAGTGCTGGGATTACAGGTGTGAGCCACTGTGCCCGGCCATTGTGCCAGTTTTCAAAGGGAATGCTTCCAGTTTTTGCCCATTCAGTATGATATTGACTTTGGGTTTGTCCTAAACATACCTTATTATTTTGAGATACGTTCCATCAATACCTAGTTTATTGAGAGTTTTTAGCATGAAGGGCTGTTGAATTTTGCTGAAGGCCTTTTTTGCATCTATTGAGATAATCATGTGGTTTTTGTCGATGGATCTGTTTATGTGGTGGATTATGTTTATTGATTTACATGTGTGGAACCAGCCTTGCATCCCAGGAATGAAGCTGACTTGATCGTGGTGGATAAGCTTTTTGATGTGCTGCTGGATTTGGTTTGCCACTATTTTATTGAGGATTTTCGCATCAATACAGAAATCTGTAGGGAAACCATTCAAGTTCTTGCTGCCCAACCCAATGATGTGGGGCACTTTACCCTTCACCTCCAGTCATATGAATCATTATTAATTGCTTTATGTGTTTCCTTCCAAATATTTTTGTATGTATTTACATATACATGTATGTGTGCATATAAATATTCAGGCATAATTTGAATAGTACAATGAAACCCATTTACCCTTACCTAGATTCACTAACTGCCAACAATTCACTACATAAAAATACGTAATTTTGATTTTTAACCAAAATATATTTTGTATCTTATATAGCCATTAAGGTAGATACTAAGACTATAGCTCCTAAAGCCAAAACTTTACAGTTTAAGAAAGTATCACTCATATCACCAAGATTTGTATATTTAAGGGAAATTTAAGATTCTAGTCAGCACAAAGTGTTGACATTTCAAAATCTCTCAGGCCCAACAACCTACTCACTTCTTGAAGCTCACTACCTTTTAACAATCAGAAATCTTATGTATAATGATTCAGGAAACAGTTGAAGATATATATATATATATATATTTTTCCAATTGAAATTGACAAACAGTAATAAGAATTCTTTGATTTTTTAAACCCGGGAGGCGGAATATGCAGTGAGCCGAGATCCGGCCACTGCACTCCAGCC
>NW_012115921.1:1750386-1758050 GCF_000951035.1 Colobus angolensis palliatus
CGATCTCCTGACCTCGTGATCCGCCCGTCTCGGCCTCCCAAAGTGCTGGGATTACAGGCTTGAGCCACCGTGCCCGGCCAGAATTCTTTGATTTTTAAGAATAAGTTTAAAAGTACTTAAATAGAGGAAATAAGGTGAGTTCCATTTCAATTCCTTTTCCTTTCTTATAAATTATAAACGTTGGAATTTTACTAATTTTCTGGACAACAAATAGAAGGAATGCTATCATTTGGGGCTTTTCCACTAATAGCTGCATTACTATGCTCTCAAAAAACAAAGGACCTGTGGAATCTTTTTTCTTCTTTTTTTTTTTGGAGACAGCATCTCGTTCTGTTGCCCAGACTTGAGTGCTGTGGCACCATCTCAGCTCACAGCAGCCTCACTCTCCCAGGTCAAGCAATCATGATCCTGTCAAGTAGCTGGGACTACAGATGCGTGCCATCACATGTGGCTAATTTCTTTTTTGTTGTTGTTGTTGTTGTTGGTAAAAACAGGTTTCACCATTTTGCCCAGTCTGGTTTTGAACTCCTGGGCTCAAGCAATCCACTTGCCTTGGGATCCCAAAGTACTGGGATTACAGGTGTGAGTCACCACACTCAGTGGGAATCTTGCTTTCAATTGACTCCTTCAAAAGGCCGATACATAATGTGATCTGAGTAATGGGATGTATTGCAATATGGGGTCTACAGGGTTGCTGTGAATATGAAAGTACTTAGAATTGTGCCTAGCAGGTAAGTAATTAATAAAGGTTATCTGAAGAGAAATAAAGTAAGCTTTTACTTACAATGAGTTATATTTATGTGTTTTCTATATCCCTTGTAAAGTTGAAATAAAAATTATTAAAATTATTTTCATTTTAATATTATTAAAATTTTCAAATACCTTATTAAATTGAAATTAAGGAAGAGCAATTTCCTTAACAAATTACATGGAAGAAAATCAAAGAAGAAACTATAGATTAATAAAGATTTAAGTGGCCCAGTGCCGTGGCTTACACTTGTAATCTCAGCACTTTGAAAGGCCCAGGCAGGCAGATCACTTGAGGTCAGGAGTTTGAGACCAGTCTGGCCTACATGGTGAAACCCTGTCTCTACTAAAAATACAAAAATTAGCTGGGTGTGGTGGTATGCACCTGTAGTCCCAGCTACTCGGGAGGCTGAGGCATGAGAATTGCTTGAAACTGGGAGGCAGAGGTTGCAGTGAGCCAAGATCGCGAGATCGCACTACTGCACTCTAGCCTGAGTGACAGAGTGCAGCTCCATCTCAAAACAACAACAACAAAAAAAGATAAAGATTTATGCAACAAAATGCATATGTAGACCTTGTTTGGATATGAATTCAAACAAACCAACTGTGAAAATATAGTAAATGAGCAATACACACACATACATACTACAAGTGGGGAAATACAAAGACTGCAGATGGTTGGGGATATTATTAGTTGTCATTTTTTAGGTATGATAAATGACACTGTGGTTGTGTTAAGAAATAAGAGATCTTTTAGAAGTACTCTAATATTTATGAACAAAATGATATGAAGTTGAATCATATGTAATTATCATTTTATAGGTTAAAATAAATGGACGTAGACAATTTCATATGATTCAATTAATATAGTGTCTGTAGTTTGCTTCACAATAATCCAATTAGAAGGGTTTGAGGCCAGTAGGTATACAGGTATAATAGAGGAGGAAAGAAAGAGTGACCCAGAGTTAATGATTGCGGTAGCTGTAGGATGAGTACATGGGAGTTCATTGTTCTCTATTTTTATGTTTTAGGTTTCTGTTTTTAACAAGAAAACCAAGAGAACCCTACCTTATACAACTGTGTCTTGCCTAATGCTTATTAGCACTATAGTTGATAAATAATAAATACCAAAAACATATATGTTGAACATGTTTAAATCAATATTCTTAAGAAAGGTCCATCTGTAAGAAATGATGAATTCATAAAAACACAGACCGGCAAAGGAAGATCAAATGGAAAGACAAAAATTAAAAACAAAATGTTCTTCGAATTTTATAAAACTCCCACATGTGACTGACTTTTCATTTTGCAGATTTTATTATCTCTCAAAGTTATTTCTCAAAGTTTGTGATAGCTATATATTCCTCTTTTGCTTATTTTAAGTAAGTGTTTTATATTATTTTACTTAGGCTGATTAAAAAACATTTGCACTGAACTCCATTACCTATCTCTGTTTATAAAGTTTAGATGTAGGTGTAGACTAGAGAGAATAGAGAAAATTGAAAATGTATACATTAAGCTCCCCTGAGTAATTTTGTTTTTACTTTTTACATCAGACACATACAATTTTAAATACAAGTTTATCCATCTGAAAAGAGATTTCTTGCTTATAGCCTGGCCAATTTTGTTTATACATATATTAAACACAATTTGCTAAATATAGCCAATGTTAATAAGTATAGATTCATTTTACCCTCTGTATATCTGGAAGGGTTTATGAAGACATAATAGTTTAAAAGTTACAGAAAAATATATTAATGTTTCCTTAATATTAGGGAGAACCTGTTAACATTTAAAGTTGTCAAACAATGGAATAAACTATGTCCTAGAGAATGAGAACCCCTTACTTCACATATTAAACTAGAAGTTGGATGGCAATTTATCAAATACACTGAAAAAGAGATTCACAGAGAAGGCTAAAACTTGATAATCTCATGGCCTGTGCCACCAGACAGAGACAAGAATCTTGATCTGACCCTTAACTTAGGTTATGATTTTGGTAAGTTACCTAATTTCTCTAAACCTCAGTTTTCCTTGAACACAAAATATATCATTACTGTCAAGATTAAATAATATCATGCATGTAAATTGGTTAGCATACTGCCTCAGACATCATCAGTGATTAATAAACACTGTTACAGAGTTATGACCAATCATACAATCAGTACTCAAGTAATGAGGAACATCTTCACTACCACTGCTATTGCTATATAAGAGAATAATAGGTAGTTGATATGGTTTGGTTCTGTGTCCCCATCCAAATCTTATGTTGAATCGTGATCCCAAGTGTTGAAGGTGGGACCTGGTGAAAGGTGACTGGATCATGGGGGCAGATTTCCCCCTTGTTGCTCTTATAATAGTGAATGAGTTCTCATGAAATCTGGTAGTTTAAAAGTGTGTAGCACTTTTCCGTTCATTTGCTGTCTCTCCTGCCACCATGTGAAAACATGCTTGCTTCCCCTTTGCCCTTCTGCCATGATTGTAAGTTTCCTGAGGCCTCTCTGCCATGCCTCCTGTACAGCCAGACTGTGGAACTGTGAGTCAATTAAACCTCTTTTCTTTATAAACTACTGGTCTTGGGTAGTTCTTTATAGCAGTGTGAGAACAGACTAACACAGTAATTGACGAATGGAACAGAGGACACCTGTAGCCTGAGACATAAAGGATGGGATAGTAGATGAAACAGAATACCATTTCTGGTGGTTTTTTTTCTTCTTCTTCAAGATGGCAAATTAGAGGCTTTGTTACCATAACTCACCCACTCAGAAATAGCAAAAGTGTGTACAGATTCACATGGTGAACTTTTATCCAAGAAGGAAAATGGGAACTGAACATAAAAGCAAGAGAATAATTGAATACTTTGAAAAATACAGTGGGCAGTAGGCTGCGCTGTGGATCTGGTGGAAAACTGTGAGCGAATCACCAGTGTATGACAAGGGAGAGAGTATCTTACAATACATATTTCCACTAAGGAACAAGGCAATCCAGGCCACTGGAGAGCTCCGTGACCCTACTGAGAGCTAGATCTAACTTGGAGAGCAACAGGGAGACTGTGAGAAGGAATGGCGGTGGAAAGTGCTCCACATGCACTCCCATCTTCCAGTACTGACAGGCCATTCTTGATCCTAACTAAGGGGACTGCATGAAAACCAGCCAGCCAGCACAGGTGGCAGATGCTGGTTTGGAGAATCTTCAGACCAGGATTTGCAATTAAGTCTCTAGTGGGACAGAAGCCCCTACGGCCAGAACTGAGAGGTGAGTATATGTGGGCTCCAGCTATGGGTACAGGAGTTGGGCACTACCTGTTTGCAGGATGGGACCAGGAGGGGTGTGGCCTGGGAGTCACGTTTTTGGTCTCAGGCAGGGAGCTTTGAGACCTGGGTCGACTTTACAATCTAAAGAAAGACTGCTGATAACCTGGCTGGCTGTATTAGCATACTACTGGCAGCAGGCTATGGGAGGGAGCCCTGCCAGGTTGAAAGTGTGGGCGTCAGGCAGGTCCCACTACTGCCTGCTAGGCTGTGGAGACCAAACGACCCTTCTCTGTATTGGCTCTTTGACACAGCAACAGTTACTCTGCTCCTCCCTAGAGCATTGTCCCAGGGGCCTGAGAACTGCTTTCTGATCCTTGTTGGGGACAGCACTTGTGCTTGGTGCTGGGGATGCCAGAGCATGGGACTGTCCAGCCTAGCCCCACTTGGCCTTGCCCCCATCAACCTGCATCTAAGGAAGAGCATGGGAACAGGGCCCCTGGGAGTTCCACAGCCTACTCCATCACCTAAGACACCACAGTACTTCTGGTTAACAAAGATCAAGCATACTGCCACCACCTCAGCTGGATCTCACATGCTATCACCACCTACTGGCTGCAAGGTCAACCCGTAGAGCTTATTACATTATCTGCTGATACAGTGGCATGGGGTTTGACCACTGCTCAAGGAAATTAAGAGGACACAAACAAATGGAAGAACATTCCATGCTCATGGATAGGAAGAATCAATACCATGAAAATGGCCATACTGCCCAAAGTAATTTATAGATTCAATGCCATCCCCACCAAGCTACCAATGACTTTCTTCACAGAATTGGAAAAAACTACTCTAAAGTTTATATGGAACCAAAAAAGGGCCCACATAGCCAAGACAATCCTAAGCCAAAAGAACAAAGCTGGAGGCATCATGCTACCTGACTTCAAACTATACTATAAGGCTACAGTAACCAAAACAGGATGGAACTGACACCAAAATAGATATATAGACCAATAGGACAGAACAGAAGCCTCTGAAATAACACCATACATCCACAACCACCTGATTTTTGACAAACCTGACAAAAACAAGCAATGGGGAAAGGATTCCCTATTTAATAAATGGTGTTGGGAAAACTGGCTAGCCATATGTAGAAAGCTGAAACTGGATCCCTTCCTTACATCTTATACAAAAATTAACTCAAGATGGATTAAAGACTTATTTGTTAGACCTAAAACCATAAAACCAGAAGAAAACCTAGGTAATACCATTCAGGACACAGGCATGGGCAAAGACTTCATGACTAAAACACTAAAAGCAATGGCAACAAAGCCAAAATTGACAAATGGGATCTAATTAAACTAAAGAGCTTCTGCACAGCAAAAGAAGCTATCAGCAGAGTGAACAGGCAACCTACAGGATGGAAGAAAAATTTTGCAAACTATCCATCTGACAAAGGGCTAATATCCAGAATCTACAAAGAACTTAAACAAATTTACAAGAAAAAAACAACCAATCCCACCAACATGTGGGCAAAGAATATGGACAGACACTTCTCAAAAGAAGACATTTATGCAGCCAACAGACACATGAAAAAAAATGCTTATCCTCACTGGTCATCAGAGAAATGCAAATCAAAACCATGATGAGATACCATCTCACACCAGTTAAAATGGCGATCATTAAAAAGTCAGGAAACAACAGATGCTGGAGAGGATGTGGAGAAACAGGAACACTTTTACACCATTGGTGGGAGTGTAAATTAGTTCAACCATTGTGGAAGACAGTGTGGCAATTCCTCAAGGATCTAGAACTAGAAATACCATTTGACCCAGCCATGACATTACTGGGTATACCCAAAGGATTATAAATCATTCTACTATAAAGACACATGCACACGTATGTTTATTGCAGCACTGTTCACCATAGCAAAGACTTGGAACCCAGCCAAATGTCCATCAATGATAGACTGGATAAAGAAATTGTGGCACATATACACCATGGAATACTATGCAGCCATAAAAAAGGATGAGTTCATGTCCTTAGCAGGGACATGGATGAAACTGGAAACCATCATTCTCAGCAAAGTAACACAAGGACAGAAAACCAAACACCACATGTTCTCATAAGTGGGAGCTGAACAATGAGAACACATGGACACAGGGAGGGGAACATCACACACCAGGGCCTGTCAGGGGTTCAGGGGCTGGAGGAGGGATAGCATTAGGAGAAATACCTAATGTAAATGACGAGTTGATGGGTGCAGCAAACCAGCACAGCACATGTATGCCTATGTAACAAACCTGTAGGTTGTGCACATGTACCCCAGAACTTAAAGTATAATAATAAAACACAAATTAAAAAAAATTGAAAAACAGACAAGCTTTGTGTAACCTCTACTACCAACATCACACCCTGACAACTCAGGAGACCTTGAACCCATTTGCTCAACCTTACATTATGACTGCAACTAGCATTTAAGAAATCCACCAAACTGAGGCTATTTATAACCAAGGAAATCATACATAGTCTATGCCACTAAATGCACCCAGAAGCAAAGCCAGAGACCCTACTCAACATACATCATAGATGCATCCTGAAGAAGAAAAAAGTTACTTTTCAGTAAAAGTAAATTCAAAAATAAGAAGAAGCAACTGTCACCCCATGTGCAAATGTATCAGTGCAATAATACTGGAAATATTAAAAAAAAAAAAAAGGTGCTATGACACCTCAAAGAAACACCGTAATTCTAACAGCAATGGAGCCTAACAAAAAAGAAATCTCTCAACAATGTATAGGAGAAACCAGAAAACCAACGCAAATAAATTAGAAAATGATTTCAGGATATAATTGAGAAATCTGCAAAGATATATTATACAACTACATCAGTATCTACATTTACAGGATATCACTGAGAAATTCACCAAAGATATCTACATCCATCTATCTTATCTATAAAGCCAAACCAAACTTTTGGAAATGAAAAATTTATTGAAGAAATTCCAAAATACAGTTGAAAGTTCCAACAACAGACTAGACCAAATGGAAGAAAGAATCTCAGAAACTGAAGACAAGTCTTTCAAATCAACCCAGTTAGACAAAAGTTTTTTAAAAAAGGATTTAAAAAACGAACAAAACATTTGAGAAGTATGGAACTATGAAAACAGGACTGAACCTACAAATCATAGGTACTCCCAAAAAAGAAAAAAGTTTGGACACCTGATTTGAGGAAATTATTATTGAAAACTTCCTTATTCTAGCAAAAGATCTAGATATTCAAATACAAGAGGCTCAATGAACTCCAGAAAATACAATGCAAGAAGAAACTCACTATGACATAGTCATCAGAATGCCTATGGTTAACATTAAGAGGGGGAAAAAAATCCTAAAATCAGCAAGAGTAAAGCGTCTGGTGACCTATCAAGGAAACCCCAACAGACTAACAGCAGACTTCTCAGCAGAAACCTTACAAGCCGGAAAGATTGAGATTCTATTTTCAAAGTGCTTAAAGAAAAACAAATGTGGGCTGGGCACGGTGGCTCACGCCTGTTATCCCTGCATTTTGGGAGTCTGAGGCGGGTGGATCACCTGAGGTTAGGAGTTTGAGACCAGCCTGGCCAACATGGTAAAATCCTGCCTCTACTAAAAATACAAAACAATTAGCCAAGC
>NW_012115921.1:1758759-1782468 GCF_000951035.1 Colobus angolensis palliatus
AAAAAAAAAAAAAAAAACACGAATCCCAAAAGCAAGTAGACAATAATTAACATTATGATAGAAACAAAAACCTTACGTATCAGTATTACTCTTTAACGTAAATTGATTAAATGTCCACTTAAAAGATACAGATTCATGGAATGAATTTAAAAACAGATTCAACTATATTCTGTTTATGAGAAATGTGCCTTACTCATAAAGACATATACAGACTGAAAGTAAAGGGGTAAAAAAACATATTCCATGCAAACAAAAATCAAAAGCAAGCAGAAATAGCTTTACTTACATCAGATAATACAGACTTTACATCAACACCAGTTAAAAAAAAAAAAGTCTTTATATAATAATAAAGCAATCAATTCACCAAGAAAATACAACAATCCTAAATATATATGGATCCAACAGTGCAGCACCCAGATTCATAAAACAAGTATTACTAAACTTAAGAGAAAAATATAGATAGCAATATACAATACTAGTGGGGGATGTCAGCATCCCACTGACAGTACTACATAGAGTATCACGACAGAAAATTAAAGTGGACTTTAGACCAAATGGACCTAACAGACATTTACAGAACATTCTATACAAGGAATATATCAACAGATGGAACATTCTTCAAGACAGTACATATGTTAGGTCACAAAAGAAGTCTCAATAAATTTTTTTAAAAATATCAAAATCATACCAAGTATCTTCTTGGAACACAGTGGAATAAAACTAGAAATCAATTCCAAGAGGAATTTTCAAAACCATACAAACACATGGAAATTAAAGAATATGCTCCTGAATGATCTATGGGTCGACAATGAAATTAAGGCAGAAATTTACAACAAAAATGGAAAAGAATGAAAATGGAGACACAACATACTAAAAACCTCTGGGATACAGCAAAAGCAGTGCTAAGAGGGAAATTTATAACATTAAAAACCTTCATTTAAATAAATGGCCGGGAGCGGTAGCTCACACCTGTAATCCCAGCACTTTGGGAGGCTGAGGCAGATCGATCATCTGAGGTCAGGAGATTGAGACCATCCTGGCTAACATGGTGAAACCCCATCTCTACTAAAATTACAAAAAATTAGCCAGGCGTGGTGGCACGCGCCTATAGTCTCAGCTACTTGGGAGGCTGAGGCAGGAAAATTGCTTGAACCTGGAAGGCGGAGGTTACAGTGAGCCGAGATGATGCCACTGCACTCCAGCCTGGGTGACAGAGAGACTTCACCTCAAAAAAAAAAAAAAAAGGAAAAAAAAAGAAATATTGCAAATCAGCAACCTAACATTGTATTCTCAAGGAACTAGAAACCAAGAACAAACCAAACTCAAAGCCAAAAGAAATAACAAAGAATCAAGCAAATAGAAAGGAATTGAGACCAAAAAATACATCACAAAGGATCAACCAAAAATAAAATGTTGATACTTAGAAAATATAAACAAAATTGATAGAACACTTGATTAACCAAGAAAAAAAACGGGAAGATTCAAATAAACACAATCAGAAAAGAAAAAGGAGACATTGCAACTGATACCACAGAAATACAAAAGAGCATCAGAGACTACGATGAGCAACTCTTCATTCACAAACTAGAAAACCAAGAGGAAATGTATAAGTTCCTGGAAACACACAACCTCCCAAGACTGAACCAGAAAGAAACAGAAATTATGAATAGACTAATAATTAGTGAGATTGAACTAGTAATAAAAATTCACCCATCAACAAAAAAGTCCAGGACCAGAGGATTCACAGCCAAATTCTACCAGATGTACAAAGAATAGCTGGTACCAGTCCTACTAAAACTGTTCCAAAAAATTAGTGTGGAGGGAAACTTCCCTAACTCATTCTGTAATGCCAGTATTACCCTGATATCAAAGCACAGCAAATACACAACAATGATGACAAAAAAAAACAAAAAACTACATATCAATATCCCTGTTGAACATAGACCCAAAAATCCTTGACAGAATACTTGAAAACTGAATTCAACAGCATGTCAAAAGGATAATGCACCATGATCAAGTAGGTTTTATTCCCAGGATGCAAGAATGGCTCAACATATGCAAATCAATAAATGTGATTCACCAGATAAACATAATAAAAAACAAAAACCATATGATCATCTCAACATATACAAAAAATCATTTGATAAAATTCAGCATTCCTTTATAATAAAAACCTTCAACAAAATAGGTACAGAAGGAACATATCTCAATATAATAAAAGCCATATAAAACAAACCCACAGTCAACATCACTACTGAAGGGGGAAAAAGATGAAAATATTTCCCCTAAGAGCTGGGACAAGATAAGGATGTGCATTATCACCACTCTTATTCAACATAGTACTGGAAGTCCTAGCCAGAGCAACCAGGCAAGAGAAAGAAATAAAAGGTATCCAAATTGGAAAAGAAGAATTCAAATGATCTCTGCTGACAATATGATCTTACACCTACAAAACCCTAAGACTCCTCCAAAAGACTCCTGTATTTGATAAATGAATTCATTAAAGTTTCAGCATACAAATCAACATACAAAAATCAGTACCATTTCTATACACCAATAACTACCAAGGTGAGAACGAAATCAAGAAGTCAATCCCATTTACAACAGCTACCAAAACCAAAACAACAACACAACCCTAGGAATACAGTTAATCAAAGAGGTGAAAGATCTCTACAAGGACAACTATAAGATACTGATGAAAAAAATTGAATATGACACAAACAAATGTAAAAACATCCCACGCCATGAATTGGAAGAATCAATATCATTAAAACAATGATGCTGACAAAAGCAGTCTACAGATTCAATGCAATCACTATCCAAATACGAACATCATTTTTTCACAGAATTAGAAAAAAATAATCCTAAAATTCATATGGAATCAAGGGAGAGCTGAAATAGCCAAAGAAATCCTGAGCGAAAAGAACAAAGCTGGAGGCCCCACAGTACCTGGCTTCGAATTACTCAAGGCTATAATAATCAAAACAGCATGGTACTAATATAAAAATAGACACACAGATCAATGGAACATAACAGAGAACCAAATAAAGCCACATGTCTACAGACAATTCATTTCTGACAAAGTTAACAAAAACATACAATGGAGAAAGGACACTGTATTCAATAAATGGTGCTAGGAAAATTGGAGTGCCATATGGAGAAGAATAAAATTGAACCCATACTTCTCATCATATACAAAAATTAATTCAAGATGAATTAAAGACTTAAATATGAAACCTGAAACTATAAAAAGTACCAGAAGAAAACCTAGGAAAAACTCTTCTGGACATTGACCTAAGCAAAGAATTCATGACTAAAACCTCAAAAGCAAATGCAACAAAAGTAAAAATGGCTGGCCATGGTGGCTTACACCTGGAATCCCAGCATCTCTGGAAGTCAATAGAGTAGGACTGCTTGAGGCCACAAGTTTAAGACTAGCCCAGGCAACATCGTGAGACCACATCTCTATAAAACATACAGAGACAAATAAACAAATGTGAATTAAACTAAAAAGCTTATGCACAGCAAAAGAAATAATCAACAGAGTGAACAAACAAATCTGCAAAATGGCAGAAAATATTTGCAAAGTATCTATCCAACAAGGGACTAATACTCAGAATCTATGAGGAATTCAAACTAAGAACAAGACAAAATAAAAAATTAACCCCATTAAAAAGTGGGGAAAGATGTTTGCCTATGTAACAAACCTGCACATCCTGCACATGTACCCTGGAACTTTTGAAAAAAAAAAATAAGTGTGCAAAAGACAAGAACAGACACTATTCAGAAGAAGACATACAAATGACCAACAAGCACAGGAAAAAATGCTGAAAATCAGTAATAATCAGAGAAATACAAGTTAAAACCACAATGAGGCATCATCTTATACCAGTCAGAATGACTATTATTAAAAAGTAAAAAAATAACAGATGTTGGTGAGGATGCAAAGAAAAGAGAATGCATATACATTGTTGGTGGGAATGTAAATTAGCACAACCTCTGTGGAAAGCAGTATGAAGACATCTCAAAGAACTAAAAATTATGCCATTATATCCAGCAATTCCACTAGTGGGTATCTACTGAAAGGAAAATAAGTTATGACATCAAAAAGATGCCTACACTTGTGTATTTTTGTTGTAGCACTATTCACAATAGCAAAGATGAAACCAAACTAAGTGTCCATGAATGGATGACTGGATAAAGAAAATGTGGTAGGTATATACAATAGAATACTATTCAACCATAAAAAAGAATGTAATAATGTATTTTACAGCAATATGGATGGAACTGGAGGCTGTTATCTTAAGTGAAATAACTCAGAGTCAAATGCCACATGTTCTCACTTACAAATGGGTGCTAAAAATGTGTTCACATGGATGAGAGAGAGAGAGAGTGGAATTATATATATAATAGAGACTCAGGTGAGGAGCTATGGCAGGGGTAGCATGGTAAAAAATTGGTTAATGGGTACAATATGTATTAGTTGGGTGATGGATACCCTAAAAGCCCTGACATGACTTCATAATCTATGCATATAATTAAAATCGCACACGCATTCCACAAATTAGTACAAAACAAAAAAGACTAGGATGTTGAGATAGAGACAAATCTATGGGAAATTCACAGATTAACAAACAATTTGAAAATACTGTCTTTTCATGCTGACTTCAAACGTCCAGTTTCTTGATTCATTTTTCTTTTGTTCTCAAAACCTTTTAGCAGTTATTGTTTCTTGACTGTTTCTTTTAATCCCTTTCTCTCAAACTCATATTAGAGTCTTTCAGTCTACCTTATATGTCTTTTAGTTGTGGTAAATTAAATTGCTTTTTTCTGACCCTATACTGAGTTTCTGGTAAATGTATCAGGACTATCTGATCTCTCTTTAACTCTATCTAGAGAAGCTTTTATTTAATGTACTGATTTATGTTTACTTCAACGACTGTATTTTTCATTTTCAAGTTTCTAATTGGATTCTCTTCATACATACATTTCTGTCCTGCTTTTGTTTTTTTATCATTTTCTGTTCATTTTCATTTGATGTTTTGTCTGCATTTGTCTTTCTGAACATTTGGTATGCACATATTTTTAAGGTTGTTATTTATTTCTGTAAAATTAATTTCATATTGAGCAAATTCAGGTTCTGACTTTTCTTCTTCTGGCTGTAATTTTTAGCAGCAGATTTCTCCATATGATTTTGAATATTGTTTTACCGGCTCAGTTTGAGTGGAAGATGTTTTTGTGCGGTTGTTTTCTCTCACTTCCTTCTCCCTGCTCATACCTGTCTGTCCTTATCTTTCATCTTGATCCTCCTGTCCCCTGCCAAAAATAATTCTTCTTCTATCACCAGTTATATTGTACATATGGAAGACTCTTTCATAGACACATTTGATACTTTGGTTCTGTTTCTAATAGATTAATAGGTATGTCAGCTGTCCTTCCCCCCAACCCCCCAAGTATACTCAGGCAAGCAGTTTGTTAAAAAATGTAAATGGAGGTTGGCACACATGTGCATGTGTGCATGCATGTGTGTGTGTGTTCTAACCTGCCTTCTTAGAGACAAGTGCTGGTGTGTTACTAAACTGTCATTTCTGTTTAAGTTCTATCATCAACAGGCTACTTCCTTTTTATACTTTATACAATTTGTTTAATTATTGGCAATTGAGGTGTTTATCTTGCTTTTGAACTTGGCTCTGCCTTTTATCTTTTCATATGTTTTACATGTCCTGGCCATATTTTTTGTGCGCAATCAGAGATTGATGGTTCACTATCATGCCATCCTGATTTGAAGACAGGTTCCTAAGTTAGTTGATTTTTGAATGTACCTGACATAACTCTTACCAATTTACCTGGACAAGGAAAGGCAAGGAAAAGTTAGGATGATAAATCTAATGTAATTCACTTGCTGGTCCTCTGCGGTAGATAATATATCATTGGTTTCCTTATTGATAATGTGCAATTGCTTGGCTTCATTCTGAATTCTGTAAGTTCTCCACGAATTCCTGCCCCCAAGTTTTCTAAGCGCTATGGTACAATCAGAGGAGAATAATTAAACCAGAAGTCTGAAGTCCTGGAGCCTAGGTGAGTGAATTTGGGCACTTTTGTATTTCAATTTCCTCCTTTATAAAACAGGTATAATAATGTCTATGTTCACCTTAGCATGGAGTTGTTGAGGATACTGCAGAGAAAACAGAGCGAAATTCAACAAAGTTTTACTTAGCTTCTGTTTGGACACAGGTATATTGCTAGGTCTAGGGAAATAAAAATTGAAGCATAGCCCTCTGGTTATTTATAATACTGTGGTCCAGATTGCCTGTTTTATTATCAGTTGTAACAAAGCAATGTGGACTTTAGTAAACACTAAATTAGGTATAAACAATGAATTAAGACCACCCTCCAAAAGGAGCAATTTATATTCGAGGAAGTGAGTAAAAACTTCACTTAGTAACCCATCTTTGATCTAAAGTCCTTTGAAAATGCCAAGATGCTATGTAAATGTAAGATGTGCTATTATTTTATTTTATTTTATATACCGAAGTTTTCTCATGAGTGAATCTGATTGGAGACCATTTAGCCATTTTGTCTTTTTTGTTGTTTGGTGTGTAGGTCAGACCTTGCACTTAAATCTTCCTTCTTCTGGGTCCTGGTGCTTGTCAGTCAATCATTCTCTCATCTGTGATGGCTAATTTTGATGTGTATTTTCAAAGGAAAACTTTGTCACTGTACGTTTTACTTTTGATAATGTAATTATTGAAAATCTTCTCCTCCAGGCTGCTTTTCAATCTGAAGTTCCAAGGAAACACCCATTTTGCTATTATCCAGATACAATTTAGACTGAGCCGTTGCAGTAGAACATTGTGTTCCATTTGCCGTAATTTTTTTTCAAGTGACAAAGATAAACAGCTTAAACAGATAACCATCTCTGGTTGCTGATTCTAACAATAACATTTAGCAGCCAGTGAATATTCTGCAAGTGCTTTTCTCAGAAAGGTTGCATTAAGTAAACAAGCAGTAAATATTCCGAATGACTGCGATAATAGAAGTTAAATTTAGTTAGCTAACTGCCCATATCTGGCTAAAACGTTGTTTTTCAGTTATGGTAAATAATACTCATCTTGTTTAGACAGGTTTTTATCAAAAACAGTGTTAGTATTTCATACCAAACATATTTTTATGAAGCTCATGAGGACTAAAACTAACAAATTTTGAACTGCTTCAGTCATATTTCATTAGTTTTCTTTAGATGTATATTTTGATTTATTTCCAAGTCACAAGTTATACTGTATCCTGTGTTTTGAAGAACAATAATGACTGTGGAGTATTCCAATCAGTTGGCATTTTCAGTAAAATCTGGGTTGTTTCTGCCATTGAAATCTCAGCCATGATTTGAACTGGTATTTTGGAACTTATTTTCATTTGATTCCTGGCAGGCAAAGAATGATTTTGTTACAGGTGTTTGAGATTTATGTACTTAATATGTGGTAGGTTCTCTGTCAGATATCACTGTAATCTGAAGTGTCAATGTGTCATTTCCTTTGCAAGCTTTAAAATTACTTTTTAATTTTTTTATTTTTGAGACAAGTTCTCACTCTGTTGCCCAGGCCAGAGTGCAGTGGCATGATCTTGACTCACTGCAGCCTTGACTTCCTGGGTGTAGGTGATCCTCCCACCTCAGCCTCCTGAGTAGCTGGGACTACAAGCACACACCACCATGGCTGGCTAATTTTTTGTATTTTTAGTAAAAGACGAGGTTTTGACATGTTGCCCAGGCTGGTCTCAAACTTCTGGACTCAAGCAATCCACCCACCTAAGCCTCCCAAAGTGCTGGGATTACAGTCGTGTGCCACCATGCGCCCTTTGCAAACTTCATAGCATGAGTAGTCTAAGAGATGTAGCAATTCCACAGAAAAGACAGTTACTATACACTATATCCACAGTGTCTTCATCTGTTTATCATTGCTATAAAGGAACACCTGAGGGTAGGCAACTTATAAAGAAAAGAAGTTTATTTAGCTCATGGTTCTGCAGGCTGGACTCTTCAAGATTAGCCACCTGGTGAGGGCCTCAGGCTGCTTCTACTCAAGGTAGGGGAAGGGAAGCCAACAGGTGCAGAGACTACATGATGAGAGAGACAGCAAAAAACTGAAGGGGAGGTGCCTGGCTCTTTATAACAATCAGCTCTCGCTGGAACTTATAGTGTGAGAACTCACTCACCTCCTCATCCCCCTGCAGAAAGGCATTAATCTATTTTTGAGGGGGTGTACCCCCATGATCCAAACACTTTCCATTAGGGCCTCACCTTCAACATTGGGATCAAATTTCAGCACGAGGCTTGGGTGGGACAAACAGCCAAACTATGGCAATCAGAATAATGAGAAACACCAAAAAGCAAACTTCCACAGGGCAAGGATTTTATCTTTCTCATTGTATTCTCAGATCCTAAAACAGGCCTTTGCATATAGTGGTTATTTGATAAACCAAGTGAAATAATTTTCATCAGCCCCAGGATCATCATCAGTATTCCCATTGCTTATGTAAATACTGACACAGAATCTGGGTCCTGCCCTCCTCCAAAAGATGGTCTTTAAAAAATGTATAAATTTAGTGGGTACAAGTACAGTTTTGATACATGGATACGCTGCATAGTGGTGAAGTCTGTACTTTTAATGTGACACACATCACCCAAGTGGTGTACATTGAACCCATTAAGTAACTTCTCATCCTTTAAACCCCTCCCACCTTTCAAGTCTCCAATGTCTATGAGTCCACACTGTATGTCTGTATATACACCTTGAGGCACAGTAAAAATATGGCATTAATCTTATGAAATTACCATCATATATGCAGCCCGTCGTTGACTGGAATGTCATTATGCAGAGCATGACTGTACTTCTTTGGCCTAAACAACCTACGTGCCAATAAAAGTTTCACTGTTTCTTGATTCTATGCCTTTCAAAATGTTTCTTCTTGAATGCCTCCCTCATTTTCCAACTATTCATCAAAATAGTATAAATCATACAAGTGTTGGCTCAATCTCACTTTCTCTATTCCCTGATTTACCTTAATTAAAACAACTTTGTTACATTCATGGATACCCAGAGTACTTTAATACCTCTTGTAAACAAATATTACATGTATACAGGGCAGTTACATACCAAAAAAACTTGGAAATGAAAGAAATAAAGCTGTTCTCCAAGATAAAATTTTAAACATTAACATATTTTCAATAAAGTGTCATCTTTTCAAAAATTTCTAGTCCACAAGCCAGACCAACACAAAACTAATGGCATTTACTTAAAAATATATTATCAAGAGAATTATATTAAGTAGAAAGGAGATGGGGAGAAATGAGAAATATTCAAATCCTCAACAATAAAAACTCAGTGAGTATTCCAATAGTCACAGCAGTATTGTTCACAATAGCCAAAAGGTGGAAACAACCAAAATGTCCATCAATAGATGAACGGATAAACAAAATGTGGCACAAGCACACAATGAAATTTATTTAGTCTTAAGATGGCTGGAAATTCTGATACATGCCACAACCTAGATGAGTCTGAAAGACATTACGCTAAGTGAAATAAGCCACACAAAGCGATACATATTGAGTGATTCCACTTATATAAGGTACTTAGAATGGTAAAATTCCTAGAGACAGAAAATAGAATGGTGATTATGAGAGGATGAATGATGGGGGAAACGGGGTTATTGTTTAATGGGCACAGCATCTGTATGGGCTGATTAAAAAGTTCTGGGGATGGATAGCAGTGCTGGTTGCATAACAATGAGAATATACTTAATGCCACTGAACTATACACTTTAAAATGGTTAAAATTGCGTATTTTAGTTATATTTATTTTAACACATTTATATATATAAACTTAGTGGAGGAAGAGTTGACAGTTCTCACCCAAACACTGACCCAGGTACAGACGACCCATGCCCACCTTACAGATATAACTTTACTGTGAAAAATAAGCAATAACCACATAAAACTATTAGAGGCTTGGGGGCTCAGTGGATCATGCCTGTAATCCCAGCACTTTGGGAGGCTGACGTGGGCGAATCACTTGAGGTCAGGAGTTTGCGACCAGCCTGGCCAACATGGTAAAAGCTCGTCTCTACTAAAAATACAAAAATTAGCTGGGTGTGGTGGCACACACCTGTAGTTCCAGCTACTTGGGAGGCTGAGTCAGGAGAGTCACTTGAATCTGGGAGGCAGAGGTTGCAGTGAGCCAAGATTGCACTACAGCACTCTAGCCTGGGAGGCAGCGCAAGACTTCATCTCAAAAAAAAAAAAAAAAAAAAAACCTCTTAGAACCTAGTAGAACTAAACAATCAAAAAAACAATTCCCCTCTTCCTAAGTGCCGAGTGTGAGGCCAGTATGCTAAACAAAATGCAATTTCTTTTTTCTTCTTCAATTTCCAGCTCCAGGGGCTATGAACAAGGAGCTTCTACTATAAAACCTAACTTATAATGCAATTCTTACACACCAAAATCCAAGAAAATGGTATCTGAGAAATAATTATTGAAAACTCATCAGCACACCTTCTAGGGATTGATACAGCTACTAAGCATCACAGAATACCTACTATACTCAAGATCTATGCTAACAAATTAAGTACAATGAAGTATAATACTATCCTCACTCTCTGGGAATACCATGCAGTTTGGGACTAGATAGGTAAGCATTAAAAACTATATACAATACAAAGCAACATATACAAGGTTCAAAATGAGTGGCACAAACAAAGATTTTAAAGGAGCTAAGACAAGAAAGGAACCTCCAGACATGATACAAACTTTCCTATAAACTTGCCTATAGAGTTCAAGAACTATCAATTCTCTCTACTTGGTTACTGTCCTTCTCCACAGAAGTCTTCCCTAATTATTCTAGCCTCTTTATGTCATTTGCTGTACTCTGCGCTGTAATCTATATTCAATTTTCTTATAAGCCATCTTGTCACCATAACAACTGAGCTAAAATAAAGTACATTATTAAGTATAATTCTGTACATAAAGAAAGTGCTCCATAAAGACCCAATGAACTGAAATGAATGCTTCCATTATAAGCACTCAGGAATGCTGCCCGTGTACATAATAAAGCAAACAATTACTAGCTAATGTTTGTTATACAGATAATTCTGGGGGTGGGGAGGCTGCATAGAGGAGGAACTATATCTCATCATTTATCCCACTCCAAAAAGTATTAGCATTATGGATATGGCAGTCATTCAACAACTACTTGCTGCCTTTATTTTGGGACAATTCTATACTTTCTAGGTGACCCAGTACATACTTTTGTGGTCTCCTGCACAAGGAGATAAAGAAAGCATGAAATGATCTAAAACCAAGACAGTTGTTGGTTATGATGAAACGTTAGTTCTTGGTAGATTTCTAGGGAGTTTTTGGGTTTTGCTTCCCTGATTTCTGTTACTTGGAAGAGGTCCAGAAGATATCAGTACAATTTGGATTAGTCAAGTAAAAATTTAGTTGAATTTATTTATACTGTAAAATGTAATAACTGTAATCTGATTTTTAAGAAATTTAAAATAATTAAACATTTCAAGACTACCAAAGATAATCAAATTCCCCATACAGAGGAAAAATAATGCAAAATATGATATGAAGACAATATTTAGAGAAAATAACTCTTCCAATCACTTATAAAAGTAGAGCAAAAGCAAAGTTAGTAATTTGGAGAAACAGAAATTAAAACAAGTCCCAAGGAAACAGTAAGGGTCTAAGGCCCTAGGAAGATCCATCATTTGGCAATCAAAATGATTGCTAATACCCTAATTTTTTTCTTGGAGATAACATATACATGATTTTAATTTTTCCTAGAAAATGTAATTTTTATTCCTATATTTAGTTTTAAAACATTTTACTCTAAAAAGAAGGACTCTGTAAATACAAGGCCAAAGTTGCATTTTTGCAGCTTATGTATGGCTGTAATTAGCTGAAGAACGAAATGACAAGTGAAAAACTTTGACTTGTCTAAGACAGAATGTGATTTTCCCATACTGTTATCAGAAAGGAGTGTATCATTAATCATTTGTGCTACCATGCAATCATACAACTCCACTAAACCATTTATCACAGATCTGTTTTCTCTAATATTCTAGAACTAGAAATTAATTCTGGCAGATCTGAGTCAACTTGCTATCTGCACAAAAGCCGTAATTTCTATTGGTGATAGAAATGAAAGAAGGTATGATTTAGAGAAAAAGAACATCCACTAATGCTAAAATAAAGGGATGACACATACACATGCATTTAAATTCAAGAGTTAACTAATGGAGCTTGACCAACACCAAAGTGAGACAGACAGAATATCATGAATGCAATGTAGGCAATTTTACTTGATATTCCTCTCAGTAAGATTATACCCTGGAATGAACATAAGATTCAAAACAAAAACACACTATCCACAATGTACCTCAATTTAGGAATACCTTTTAGGAAAAAAAAAAAAAAAGAATACATTTACACTGTGTGGATTCAAGTACTGAAGTCACACAATTCCTCATTTTCTTTTCTTTCTTTTTTCTTTTTTTTTTTTTTGAGACAGGGTCTTGCTCTGTTACCCAGGCTAGAGGGCAGTGGCATGATCCCTGATCACTGCAACTTCCTCCTCCTGGGTTCAAGCAATTCTCCTGCCTCAGCCTCCCAAGCAGCTGAGACTGCAGGTGCATGCCACCATGCCTAGCTAATTTTTGCATTTTCAGTAGAGACGGTTTTGCCATGTTGACTAGGTTGGTCTCGAACTCCTGGACTTAAGTGAGCCACCTGCCTTGGCCTCCCAAAGTGCTGAGATTATAGGTATGAGCCACTGTGCCCAGTCTACAATTCATAATTTTTGATCAACATAAACTCCAAATATACTAACAGCTTCATCCAATAATCAGTTGGAAAAAAAAAAAAGAAACATTTCTTCCAATGTTGAAAGAATAAGCTGCTTTAGATATAAGATTTAACCTTATAATAACTCTGTAATTATAAAGATAATTTATCATTTTCTTAAGACAACCTTGGAAATACAAGATTTTTTTCCTTATGTGTTAACTTTAGAACCCAGTCATCACATATGATGTACACATATGTACTAAAAACTATACATGATAGTTAACATACGCTAAATATCTATCTAGTTTTATTTCTTAAAGCAATAAATAATAGATATGTAACTTCTATTCTCCCACTAAATTGTGATTGTTTGTTTCAAAAATAATACCTTTTAAAGTATGTTCTCTTTTTCTAAATAGAGAAAGGTTATCCCAAAATACCTTTGTGTACAGTAAACACCAATTTGGGATATTTTGTAGTAGAGTGAAATCTCAAAAAACTGTGGGAAGAAAAGTAAATAATACCAATATTCTTGTCACATATAAATCACAAACTACATACAGTAGTTAAATAGACACAATAAAGTTTACACAATCCCATTCAGTAATGGTAAGATGACATAAACATTAAAAAGCATTAAAAAGTACAAACAAGGATATTTGGTAAAGCATAAAATTTGGAGTTTCCTAAAAGTTCCTATAAATATATTAACTTCTGGCTGGGCGCAGTGGCTCACACCTGTAATCCCAGCACTTTGGGAGGCCAAGGCGGGCAGATCACCTAAGGTCAGGAGTTTGAGACCAGCCTGACCAACATGCTGAAACCCCGTTTCTACTAAAAATACAAAATTAGCCAGGCATGGTGGCACATGCCTATAATCCCAGCTACTTGGGAGGCTGAGGCAGGAGAATCGCTTGAACCCAGGAGGCAGAGGTTACAGTGAGCTGAGATGATGCCGTTGCACTCTAGCCTGGGCAACAAGAACGAAACTCCATTTCAAAAAAAATATGTGTATACATAAAAACTTTTTATTCAAAATAAGACCTGGAATTTCCCACTTTCATTTAGAATCACTTTCTTTTATATATATATATATACATTTTATTATTATTATACTTTAAGTTCTAGGGTACATGTGCATAACGTGCAGGTTTGTTACATATGTATACTTGTGCCATGTTGGTGTGCTGCACCCATCAACTCGTCAGCACCCATCAACTCGTCATTTGCATCAGGTATAACTCCCAATGCAATCCCTTCCCCCTCCCCCCTCCCCATGATAGGCCCCGGTGTGTGATGTTCACTTTCAACATATAGGCATTTATTTTTAACAATTAAACCGAATTGCCTATAAAGGTTGTGCATATGAGTCTGTGGGTATGTGACTACATACATTTAAAAATTTTTTTCCATACTACAAATACATACAGATTTTCTTTTTCTTTTTCTTTTTTTTTTGAGATGGAGTTTCACTCTTGTAGCCCAGGCTGGAGTGCAATGGCGTGATCTTGGCTCACTGCAACCTCTGCCTCCTGGGTTCAAGTGATTCTCCTGCCTCAGCCTCCCGAGTAGCTAGGATTACAGGTGTCCACCAAGACATCTGGCTGATTTTGTGTTCTTTTAGTAGAGACGAGGTTTCACCATGTTGGCCAGGCTGGTCTTCAACTCCCGACCTCAGGTGATCCACCCGCCTCGGCCTCCCCAAAGTGCTGGGATTGTAAGCATGAACCACTGTACCTGGCCCAAATACATACAGATTATATGTGTATTAATATCATATGATTTTTGGGTGGTGGTAATGGGAAGTGAGTATCATTGACAAGCCTTCTTAGACTCATGAACCATAAGAAAAAAAAATAAAAAGGAATCCTACACAATCGCATTTTTAAACAGCATAGCTTATGGCCACCTCAGAAAAAAAAGAAAAAAGGAACCACCAAAGCCATTAAATACACACACACACACACAAGTACATTTTAAGAGACAGGGACTTGCTCTATCTCCTAGGCTGGAGTACAGTGATGCAATCAATCATAGCATACTGTAACCTCAAACTCCTACCTTGGTTTTCTGAGTAGCTGGGACTATACACATATGTACCACCATGTCCGGCTAAATTTTTTTTTTTTATTTTTATTTTGGTACAGACAAAGTCTTGCTATGCTGCCCGGGCTGATCTCAAGCTGCTGGCCTCAAGCAATCCTCACACCTCAGCCTCCCAAAATGCTGGGATTAGAGACATAAGCCACAGTGTCCTGCCTATATCTGGTTTTTAAGTAGTACAATATCACCTTCAAGTTACTGTAAACATTTAAATGGTAAGAAAATACTATTAACAATGAAGTAATAGGATTTAGTCTGTATCACCACTATAATGACAACTCCTGATGTAAGACTGGCGGGCTAAACATGTACAGAGAATGCAAGATATCACCTGCACACAAACTTAAGATATACAACATAGAAACAGTTTAATGGAAACAGATTTAAACCCACAATTTAGTACTTTCAACAGCCAACTATGACAGTATTATACATTTCTTCCCCAAATAAAAAGGAATATCACTGAACTCCACCAGCTTATTTTTTTAAAAAATCAACTGCTGCTAGATGTAATAACATGGCACAGAATAAGAAAATGAAAGCACATGGTATATTTGATGAGTCATGTTCCAAAGAAAATAGTCCATTTTTAAAAGGTTTAAAAGAAAGTTGCATGAGGATAAGAAAAGGATTCAAGTTTTTGTCTCAGAGAACTAATGGCCATACTGATTTTAATCACATATTACCTGTTTCTAGACTTAAATAACCTTATATTACACAGCTGAGCAAAATGTCCCAAATAAAACAGCCATATAGAGTCTCAGAGCAGAGGAAAAAAAGAAGTATGCTAACATCAGAAGCACATATCTAAACAAATAAATGTTATTTTTATTTCAACCTGCCACTGCTTAGTTACTTTAACTAAGTGACTATTCAAAGGTAAACTGAATCAGGAGACACAACCAGTGAACTATTTCAAAAGTAAACTGAACCAGGAGCCATAAAATGCCCTAACATCTAATAAGTACAAATGAACCATGCCACACTGACTCAACACAAAGGAGACCTTCATAAACAAATCTCTTCATATTTTAAAAATATTTGGCTAAATAGATGCTAGAGGTTTTCTAAAACAAGATAATTGTATTTTTCTACATGTCAGTTTATCATCAAGTTTTAGGTATAGTTTACAAGCAGAGATTTAAAATCAAAACTACCTACACATTAATAAACAATACAGGTGAATCAAGATTTTACTTTGATTGATATATAAGATTTGGTATATAACAAAATGAAATATTTCCCTAGAAATACATCTTTTTAACACTTAATTAGATTAGTCTTATATGTCACAGTTCTGTAAAAAAAAAAAAAAAATGCAATGAAATGAGCCACAAGGTCTTACTTATCTCTATTACTTTATCAGGAATTAGTTATTTAAATCTAAATTCCTTGCTGCCTGTTACACAAGGCATTAACAATATTGTTATCATAACAGTACTTAAAAAAGCCTTATGAGACTTAGAATAAAGTAATTATGCAAGTACAAAATAACAGAACTGCTCAAGATCTGGAAAAAAGTATTCACAAAATCTCATAAGAGTCTCTTTAAGTCTTTTAAAAGTATTACTTTTCTTTTAATGTCAAAAGGCACCTCAGTAGTACATGTGTGACAATAATAATGCACTTTTTTTATCACCTTGCAATGAGTCATTACTTTTTCTCATAAAACTTAAGGGAAAAAATTCTTTTATAAAGTACAAAATAATTTGCTTTCCAAATTATAGTGTTAATGATTCATTTTTTTCTGACAGGCAGCAACAATAGAAATTAAGAGAAACTGGACATGTATATAACAGATGAATAAAGAAGAAATAAACCAACACATTTATAGTTTTCAGTCACTAGAACCTACTATTCTCTCTAGAACCTACTATTCTGATTGCTATGGTCTAAAAGGCCCCTAAATTCATGTGTTAAAATTTTATCAACAATGTGATAGTGTTAAGAGGTGAGGCCTCCTCTTAAGTCATGAAAATACAACCCTGATGATTGGAATTAGCAACCTGTAAAAAGGAGCTTGAGGAAATGAGTTCACCCCGTCTGTCACTTTCGCCATTTGAGAACACAGCATTCTCTCCTCCAGAGGATGCAGCAACAAGGACTTTACAACAGAGAACAAGCCATCACCAGACAACAAACTTTCTGGAATCTTTAAGCGTGGACTTGCAGCCTTGAGAACTGTGAAGAAATAAATATCTGTTCTTTATAAATTATTGTCTGTAGTATTTTGTTATAAAAGCACAAACAGACTGACACATTGACCCAATTTGGTTCTAGAGTAAACGGGTAAAAAAGAGGCAGTGAAACAGTATTACTTTCCAGGCAAGTGCCTCTTTATTCAGGCAGAGACCATGAAACACAATAAAACAAAACAATTTAAAATATTCCAAAACACATTTTTTTAAAAAAAGTTGTTAGAAAGAAAATTCTCAAAAATTTGGCATCAAGATGTAGAAATAGGAAATTTCAGCCATCATCCTCCTGCAGAAACAATTTTGTCAACCACCCACACATGAGAGTAGCTTTGTGGGAGCCCAAAAGTCAGGCAGATATGGCCAGCACCCCATTAGAAAAAAAAAAAAACTTAAATAAATAGAGGCAATGAAAAGCGTAAGAACAAGTTCACTTTAGCTATTTCTTCATCCCTCTCCTAAAGCAGCACAGCCCAGTGCCAACAGAGATCCAATCAGCCTTGGATCTGTCCCAGAAAGGAAAGTAAAAGCATAGTGAGTTCCTGTCTTCTACAGCTCTAAGAGTCACTGCCTAAGAGGCCTACTTCTTTCTAACCCCACCCACAACACACAGAACAGAGAAGCTAGAAACAGGAGAAAAGGGTGGGGACTCAAAACAACTATGGCACAGAACTCAACAAAGCACCATGGTTTCTACTAATTGCTTCCCACACTCCACCAAGAGGTATTCCCAAGAACATCTCACCTGGGGTCCCATCTGCCAACTAGGCTATATGTTCCCCTAACACACCATGCGCCCCTCTCTCCTGTACATGGCACCCTGCATGTACCCCTGCAGACAACACATACAAGCATCCACAGACTTGGTTTGATTCTGAACATTTCAGGACACTACCACAGGGAAAATTAAAGGAGGCTCTCAACAATGGGTCTAGCTTTGCAGAATTGAGAGAAGGAGCATAAACCTAAGATTTCTCCCCCCAAAAAGGGAAGAAGTAGAGTGGTTATATCCACAGAAAAGGTCTGAAAGACCTCCAGAATCCCTACCTCAGCTGACTGGTGAAGGTCTTTTCTCCTGAAGCCAGTCACTACAGAGCAAAGAAGATAACATCACTTTTTAATGTGAAGATGGCAAGGTAAGGCTTCAAGGAAAATTTAAAAAAAAAAAAAAAGAAGGAAACATGATACCACCAAAGAAACAAAGTAAATTTCTAGTAACTAACACCAAAGAAATGGAGATCTATGAATTGTCTGAGAAAGAACTCATAATAATTGTTTAACAAGCTACAAGAGGACACAGACAACTCAATGCAACCAGAAAAACAATATATCAACAAAATACAATCAACAAAGATAAAAAATGCACACACACACACACACACACAAGAAATTCTGGAGCTGAAGAACACAATAAACGACATAAAAATGTAACAGACAACTTCAATATCAGACTTGATAAAGAAAAGAAGGAATCTGCAAACTCAAAAACAGGTCATTTGATTTCCAGTCAGAGGAGAAAAAGAAAAAAAAGAATGAAAAAGAGTGAGGAAAGCCTGCAGGATTTATGGGACAAAATGAACCATATATATCATATGCATGATAGAAGTCCCAGAAAAAGAAGACAAAAAGAAAGGAGCAAAAGGCTTCTTTAGATAAATAATGGCTTAAAACTTTCCAAATCTTGAGAGAGATATGGATTTCCATGTTCATGAAGCTCAAAGATCCTTAAAATCAAGACCAACCCAAAGAAAATTACACTAAGACTTGTGTTAATCAAATGACCAGAAGTCAAAGACAAAGTAAGACTTTGAAAGGAGCATGAGAAAACTGACTCATCAGAGACAAAGAAATACCAATTAGACTAGTTTCTCCCTAAAAATGTTATGGACCAGAGAAAGGGATAATATGTTCAAAGTGCTGAAAAAAACCATGTGAACCAAGAATACTATAGCTAGCAAAAATATTTTTCAGAAATGAAAGATTAAAAACTTTCCCAAACAAAAGCTAAGGGAGTTCAAAAATAGTCGATATGCCTTACAAGAAATGCTAAAAGGGGTTCTTTAACCTGAAACAAAACTATTCTAATTAATAACATGAAAACATGAAGGTATAAAACTAACTAGTAAAGGTAAGTAGACAGTCAATGCCAGAATATTATACTATAATGATGATACACAAACCACTTTTAACTCTGGTATAAAGGCTAAAAGACAAAACTATTAAAATGACTATAGCCATAATAATGTGTTAATAAGTATATTAAGATACAAAGTTGTAAATTGTGACATCAGTAACAAACTGTTGGGGTGGGGGGAGTAAAAGTGCAGAGTTTTTATACGTGAGTGAATTTAAGATGTTATCTGATTAAAAAAGACTGTTAAAACTATAAAATCTTTGATATAAGTCTTACGAAAACTGCACACGCACGCACACACACACACACCTCTAATCGATACACAAAAAATAGAAATCAAAGTATACCACTATAAAAAATTAAGTCACAATGAAAAACACAAAAGAGGAAGAAAGAATCACAGGACCTACAAAGCAGCAGGAAAAAAATTTAACAAAACGGCAATACTAAGTTCTTATCTAGAAATAATTACTTAAAATTGCAAATGAAACTAAATTATTCAATAAAAAGACAGAGTGGGTGAATGAGTAACAAAACAAGACCCAACTATATGTTGCCAACAAAAGACTCACTTTAGTTTTATAAACAGACATAGGCTAAAAGGGCATGGAAAAAGACATTCCGTGAAAATGGAAACCAAGGAGACAGATTTGAGTAATTATAAAACTCCAATCTCCTGCACAACTGGCTCTGCATTAATTACTCTTTCTCTACTGCAATTCACCTGTCTTGATAAATCAGCTCTGTCTAGGCAGTGGGCAAGGTGAACCTGCTGTAGAGTTACGAATTTGGGGGCTTGTCTGGGTTTGCCCTTGTGGCTGCCTGCCTGTGGTTCAGTAGCCCCCTCTCTAGTGGTAGATCCAAAGGCCAGCCCAAGCGGTCACAGTTGTCTTGGACTGGGGGCTGATTCTGGTAATCTCTCCACTGGCAGGGTACTGCTGATCCAATGTGCATGGATTTAACTGCAATAGAGAAACAGTACTGGGGAGATGCCCTGTAACCATAGCCCTACCACAGGGTGTCTGTAGCTCCATGGCAGGGTGTATGTCCGTAGCCTGGTCATGGAGTGCTTATAGCTGTAGCCCCATTATGGGGTATCTGGTTTGGTGAATATCCTAGGTGCTGCTCATGCCTCCTTCCTTCTCCAGATCAGTTTGGCTCCTTCAGGGGTGTTGGTTTTTCTGTAGCCCCATGGTGGAGTGTCTGCCTGTAGCCCCATTGCATGGTGTCTGTCTTGGTTAGGCTCCATCAGGGGTCTTGGTTTTTTTGTAGCCTTGTGCGGGGGTGTCTGTAGCTCCACTGCAGGTGTCTGTCTTGGTTCAGTCCTTTTGGGGGTCTTGGTTGGCTCTCCCTAATTAGTAGGAGGAGTCTTGGTTCAGCAGACATCTCAGTCAGGAAGATTTCAGGGAGATTTCTCAGACAGAAAATAGGATAGTTTAGAAAGGATACTCTTGGAGTTCTTGGTTAGGGATCTGGATTTGGAAGGCCCTCTGCCTGTCGTGTCTTTATGTGCGTGTTTGTTTATGTGAAGGGAATCTCTAGAGTAATTGCTGACACAAGTTCAGCACGTCTAACTCAGAGAACCCTCCTTATTTGTCTGGTCACATTCAGTGAGCCCTGAAGAAATCTCAACAGGCCTGACCCGGGGAAACTATCCATTTTTTGTCTTACCCAGCAACTACCCAATGAATTACCATTTGGAGGTCATCCCTCCCCACCTGCAGTGAATCAAAGGCAACAGGGACCAAGAGGAGAAAGTTTGAGCCTTGTCAGTTTAATATTGGCTGCTGAATGAGTTGACTAGTGTCTGTTTTGTTATATGTATTTTGCTTCGGTTGGGATGGAAAATGTTAACTCAGTTCCCCATGCAGTCTGTTGGGCAGCATCGTGCAAAATTGAGAATCTTTTGCCAATAGTTCCATAAAACAGAAAAGGGTGATTTCCTTTTGTAAAGTGGCTTGACCCCCACAGCTATGGCACAGTGAGCAGTGTCATCAAAAACCGCTCCATTTTTCTGGAAGCTGCAGAGAAATGGAACCCGGAAACCTGGTATGCTGGCAAAAAGGGTAAGAAATTCTTGCCAGTCAAAAGTTTCTGGTGTCTCTATCTCTCACTGTGTGTGTGTGTGTGTGTGTGTGTGTGTGTGTGTGTGTGTGGTAAATGTCAGTATCTATCTCCTCTGCAAGGGTTTGATTAATAGAAAAAAGGATTTGTGAGACTAGTCTTAGGCTGTAGCAAATCTGGTGCACTTTGTGCTAAGAATTTTCTTTCAGTGTCATTCTGTAATGGGAAGGGGGGTATCACAGGATAGAACATGGGTTTAGGACCCCTATAAGCCTACCTTCCAAGCCAGCCTGGCAGGCTGGTCAGTTGCAAACTTTGCTAGGGGTCCCTGAAACCGATACTGGATGAAATATCTTTGTCTTGTTTTATGTCCTTAAGAGCTTAACCTTATGACCATGTGGTGATACTTTCTCTTGGTTTCTACCATCCAGAAGACATGTGACTTTAGTAATCTTATGGGAATAAAGACAGTTTTAAAGATTAGTGGTAAAATTAAAAGGCCTCGAAATTTAGACATTTGGTCTAAATTAAGGTCAGATATCAGATTTGCTAAATGCTTTAAGGTCCTAAACTGCTTCTCTGACTTTTGAAAATTGTTCAGTTTACCTACTTTGGAGCATTAGATTCTAGGTAAGGCATGGGAACATGTGGATTTAGCCTGGTTCCCTAGCTATGCTGGAAAGAGTAAGACCTCATCTGCACTTCTGTCTTATCTCATCTGCACTAATGTCCTAGCCTGCACACCTAGTACATAATTAAAATCACCCATTTATCAGATTTTTCACCAAAAATAAAAGTTGCTAAGAGTTAAACACTGTAATATGTAATTGAGACTATGGAGAAACAGCTTGACATACAAGGTTGCAAGGTATAGTAGGAAAGCAGAATATGGTTATGGTGGGAGATCAAAAGAAGGCATGGGGATATGGTTTTTGTGAAAGAAAATGTAATTTTGTATAATTCAGAGGGTTTTAAAGACTGTCTTAACCTAAAAGAGTAAAGGGACAAAACTGAAAGTTTAAGCAAGTTGAAAAGGGTGTGTGAAGGGTTGATCCTTTAAAAAAGTTCTGGGGGTACAAGCAAGTTGGCTAAGGTTTGAAGGGGATTATTTCATTTTTTCTGTAGGTTGAACACTAAAATAAAGGCACACTGATGTGGGGCCAGAATCTGGGCCCATGTGTCCGAGTAACAGGGTTTTCTTAGAAAATTTATCTGCTGTTTAACAGAAAATTATAAAGAGATCTAAAAAGTTCACAAAAATCTTACCTTATGGTAAAACTGATAAAAAGTGGATGGATTTATAAAATTTTATTTAAAAACTAGCTTTAGCATTAAAGATACACTAATGAAAACATAAAATTTTTCTCTTTTGAAAAAGGTTTTTATGTAATATTGAGAGACAATGAAAGATTTTTGCTTGCGTTTTAAATAAACTACAAAAAATGGGGGGAGAGGGGAGAGAGAAGAAACAGATTCAGTTGGCCTCAGGGTGTCTTCATTGGGTCTAACATGTTGCTTGGAAAGCTGAGTCTCCTATCAGAGTAAAGGTTTTTCTTTTTAAAAATTTTGAGTTATCATTTTCGCCAAATGAATGATTTATGGTGACCTGAAATTCTATTTTGTGATATCCAATGTTTTAAACCTTTGATATTTAACAAACTTTCCAAAACCAAATTATGAAGTATGTCTTTTTCTGACCTAATTAATCTTTTAGATATTATGTCCTTTAAAGCCCAAAAATGACACACTTGATTTATTTGGTATAAAAATCATAAAACAAACACTCAAATATGAAATGGTATTTGGCTTTCTTTGTGCTATATTTGTGTAAATGTGTTATAAGTCATAATTCTAATACAACTTAGTATATGGTACCAGTAATAATTATGTTAAATTATTGTGTGCCACAAAAGTAACATATTTCCTTGTCAATTTTGTCTTTACCTGTGGCTAACCTAAGACTTTTTGTAATACACAGACAATTGTTGTCTTGCTTTGATCCTCTTTAAATGGTGATTTTATAATCAGCTGTAAAACTCTAACAGATGTTCTTAAATGCAGGTTTCTGATAACTTTGAAGATTGTGACATTAGAATGAAGGGAAATAACTTTCAGGACTCTCATGGAGAGCTGATATGTCCATGAATATCAAGCAAAACAGGAGTTAACTGAATGGACTGAACTAACAGAAAATGAAGGCCAGGTGTGGTGGCTCATGCCTGTAATCCCAGCACTTTGGGAGGCCGAGGCAGTGGATCACCTGAGGTTGGGAGTTCGGGACCAGCCTGACCAATATTGAGAAACCCGTCTCTACTAAAAATACAAAAATTAGTTGGGCATGGTGGCGCATGCCTGTAATCCCAGCTACT
>NW_012115921.1:1782820-1784709 GCF_000951035.1 Colobus angolensis palliatus
AAAGGAAAGAAAGAAAGAAAATGGAAGTAAACTTTTTTTTTTTACTTTTTTGCCTAAAATGTTGCTGATCCTTTTTGTTTTCCAGAGCCAAGAACTTCCCTTTTGAGCTATTTACAACTTTTAACCATTAAGTAAAACATACTCCTGTTAACAAAATTTGGAGCATATTTGCTTCTCTCTACCTGATTTCTCCAGAATATAAAAACTGTGAATCTTCTCAACTTATGGCAGTATAGTTATTTGCATAAGTACAATAAGAATCTGTTTTCCTTAACAGGATACAACTAGAGAAACTAGTTATTTTACCAAGGCTTTGAGTGGAATGGAGTGCTTTCCTTTAAGGAATCAAACTTGACTTATAGCGCCAGTCAATGGTGTCATACCTTGTCTACACAGTCCCTGTGCAGGGTTCCTGACCTGTGGTAAGTAAAGAATGTCACTTTCTGACAGGCCCAGGAGCCCCAAGTTATCTTCGGACCTCAAGAGGAGAGGAATTTACCCAACTTAGAGGTATTTGAGGGTACAAATCCATGGCTGGGCATGGCTTTTAAAAAGTCTTATCTGAGATTTCTTAGGGAGCAGAGTTCCATCAAAACCTATGGGGAAAACGATTATTCTTGCTGCATTTTATGCAAATAATCAGGCCAAGTATAATAAGACTAAAGTTTGTTTTGCAAATAAATCAGTCCTATCATGATTTATGTTTAATAAAAATGGGTACTAGAAAGAGAACAATTATGCTTTACAAAAACTATAGTACATCTGTTTTTTAGGTGTTCTTAAGGTTTTTTAGTTTTTTTTCCCTGCAGTTTGGACTAAATCCCAAATTCTTGGCAGGCTACCAGTCCTCATACTAATGCTTTCAAATCTTTACTTTTAAAACTTAGAATTGCACCCCTTAATCTTAATATTCCTGATTTACCTTATAGTACACTATTCTCTTAAATGCAGTACTAAAACTATATATGACAATACTAACTCCTTTGTCATGCAAGCCTTGGAACCCCAGCCAGGCCTGTGTGAGTACATTCAGACAGTTGCAAAGCAGTTCCACTACTCCTGCCTTGGGGTAACACCTACCCCCATTATGCCCGTCAGCAGGAAGAAATTACAGCAGTATTCACCCTTTTCTCATTTTCATTAACCAACACCTTACTTTAAGGTGTTAACAAAACCCAAAGGTAGGAATTGAAACCGCCAGTGCAAAATAATATGACAGTTTTGAAAGAGATCTGACCTAACCAACTCCATCCTATTTCTAACCTCTAAGCTGTTCTTGTTTATTCCTGCACATAGGCTAAACTACCTTTGGGAGGAACTTAGTTTAAAACTTAGTTTATGGTTTAAAACAAAGACGTTAAAAACGGCCCTTTCCCCAAACAAATCCCTTTTTACTAGGGGACTAGACTGCTTTTGTAGGATTAACAAATTAGTCAAAATATTACAAAGTATGGTTTAAGAGTCATGCAGCTGGACGCTACAAGATTGTGACCTCGACAAATTGCTCCTGGGGATAAAATCACTATTGTAAAACCTAAGACCAGTGCTTGAGATATTCTGCAGACCCTACATTCAGTGGATCCGCTGGCACCACCCAAATAGATAAATTGGCTCCTCTGATCTTGTGGTCCCCACCCAGGAACTGACTCAGTGCAAGAAGGCAGCTTCAACTCCCTGATTTCATCTCTGACCTGACCAAACAGCACTCCTGGCTCACTGGCTTCCCCCAACCCACCAAGCTGTCCTTAAGAGTGGAGGTTGCAGGCCAGGTGCTGTGGCTCAAGCCTGTAATCCCAGAACTTTGGGAGGCCGAGATGGGCGGATCACGAGGTCAGGAGATCGAGACCATCCTGGCTAACATGGTGAAACCCCGTCTCTACTAAAAAATG
>NW_012115921.1:1785014-1845175 GCF_000951035.1 Colobus angolensis palliatus
CACTTTGGGAGGCCGAGGTGGGCGAATCACTTGAGGTCAGGAGTGCAGGACCAGCCTGGGCAACATGGAGAAACTGTCTCTACTAAAAATACTAAAATTAGCCGGGTATGGTATCCGGCACCAGGAACCCCAGCTGCTTGGGAGGCTGACGCAGGAGAATTACTTGAACCTGGGAGATGGAGGTTGTAGTGAGCTGAGATCCTGCCACTGCACTCCAGCCTGCGTGACAGAGTGAGACTCCATCCCAAAAACAAAAAAAAAAAACAACAAACAAAAAACATATATATACACTTACATATATGTACCTAACACTGAAGGACCTAAATATAAAGAAAATATTAACAAATTTGAAGGAAGAAATAGAAAGCAACACTATAATATTAGGAGACTCCAATAACTCTTTTTTCAACAATGAATATATCATCCAGACAAAATATAAACAGGCAAATAATGGTCTTGAACTACACTTTAGACTAAATAGACCCAACGGATCCATATAGAACATTCTATCCAATAGAACCAGAATACAAATTCTTCTCAAGAATACATAGAACATTCTCTGGATATATCATATGTTGGCCCATAAAAATAAATCTTAACTAATTCCAAAAGATTGAAATCATATCACGTATCTTTCCTAACCACAATGGTTTATTGGGTGTTTTTATCATGAAAGGGTGTGGAGTTTTGTGAAAGTCTTTTTCTGTATTACTTGGGGTGATCATGTGATTTTTTTCCTTTACTCATTCAATATGGTATATTACATGATCAATTTGTTTAATGTTGAACCATCCTTATATTACAGGACTAAATCCCACTTGGTTGTGGTATATAATCTTTTAACATACATCTAAATTTGATGTGCTAGTATTTTCTTGGGTATTTTTACACCCGTGTTCATAAAGGATACTGATATATAGTTTTCTTATCCTATAGTGCCTCTGTCTGGCATTGGTATCAGGGTAATGTTGGCATCATAGAAAGAGGAAGTGTTCCTTCCTCTTCAATATAGGCATGATTCACTTAACAAAGGGGATACATTCTGAGAAATGCATTCTTAGGTGATTTCATCACTGTGTAAACATCACAGGGTATACTTATACAAATCTAGAGGACAGAGTCTACTATACAATCCAAGGCTGTGATATAGCCTATCGCTCCTAGACTATAAATCTCTACAGCATATTATACTGAATACTATATGCAACTGAATACAATGATAAGTATTTGTGTATCAAAGCATACCTAAACATATTAAAGGTAATGTATTATGCCATAACATTATGACAGCTATGACATCACTAGGCAATAGGAATTTTTCAGTTCCAGTATTATCTTATGGGACCACGATCATATAAATGGTCCATCATTGATTGAAAGGCATTATGTGGTGCATTACTATATTTTGAAAAAGTGTGAGAAGGATTGTGATATGGTTTGGCTGTACCCCCACCCGAATCTCATCTTGAATTGTAGCTCCTATAATTCCCACGTGTTGTGAGTGGGACCTGGTGGGAGATAATTGAATTATTGGGGTGGTTCCCCCATACTGTTCTCATGGTAGTAAATAAGTCTCATGAGATCTGATCGTTTTATAAGAGAAAACCTCTTTCACTTGGCTCTCACTCCCTCTTTGCCTGCTGCCATGTGGAATGAGCCTTTCACCTTCCACCATGATTGTGAGACCTCGCCAGTCATGTGGAACTGTGAGCCCATTCATTCAATCTCTTTTTCTTTGTAAATTACCCAGTGTCAGGTATGTCTTTATCAGCAGCATGAAAACAGTTTGCTATACAGATTAGTATTGTCTTCTTTAAATGTTTGCTAGATTTCACCAGTTAAGTCTTTAACTTCAGGACTTTTGTCACAAGATTTTTTTATTACAATCCCTTACTAGTTATAAGTCTTTTCAAATTTTCTATTTCATGACCTAGTCTTGGTAGGTTTTGTTTCTAGGAATTTGTATATTTCATCTAGGGTTACCCAATTTCTTGGTGTACAACTGTTCATAGTATTCTCACAGTATGATCTTTTTTACTTCTGCAGAATCAGTAGTAATGCTCCCACTTTCATTTCTGATTTTAGCAATTTGAGTCTTGTCTCTTTTTTTCTTAATCAATCGATCTAACTAAAACTTTGTCAATTTTGTTTTAAAAAGCCAACTTTTGGTTTATTGGATTTTTTTTTCTATTATCTTTTCTACTATCTCTGCTCCAGTATTTATTATTTCCATCTTTCTGCTAGCTTTTGGTTTAGTCTTTTTTTTTTTTTTTCAATAGTGCCTTAAGTTGTTAAGTTAAAATGTTGATTTGAGACCTTTCCTGTTTTTTAAGGTAAGTGTCTACAGCTATAAATTTCCACCTTAGCGCTGCTTTCACTGCATCCTGTAAATTTTGGTATGTTTTGTTGTCATTTTATCCATCTCTAAGTATTTTCTAATTTCCCTCATGATTTGGCAGGGTGCAGTGGCTCACCTCACACCTGTAATCCCAGCACTGTGGGAGGCCAAGGCAAAAGGACTTCTTGAGCCGAGACGATAGCTGAGACTAGCTTGGGCAACACAGTCAGACCTCATCACTCCAAAAAGCTTTTAAAATTAGCCAAGCATGGTGGTGCACACCTGGAGTCCATGCTACTCAGGAGGCTTAGGTGAAAGGATCACTTGAGCCCAGGAGGGGGAGGCTGCAGTGAGCTGAAACTGCACCACTGTACTCCATCCATCTTGGGCAAGAGAGTGAGACCCTGTCTCAAAAAAAAAAAGAGTGCCATTTTATTTCCATAAATGTGAGAATTTTCCAATTTTACTTCTGCTAGTAAGTCTAACTTCATCCTGTTATGGTCGGAGAAGATACTTTGTATGATATCTCTTTTTAAATCTGAGGCAAAAATTTGTGTCCTAAAACATGATCTATCCTGGGAAATGTTCCATGTATAACTGAGAAGAATTTGAAAAGAAAAAAGAAAAAGGAAACAGTACCAGCCCTTTAAATCCCTTGGAAGTCACTTGTCAAAAGAAGAGCAGTTTGAAACAATGGTAGAAGGTATAACAACAATGGCTGCCCACTTCTTTGTCTGGAAATCTGTGATCAGAAGCAGCAATCAGCAATCAGAGGACAGATCCCCAATATTTGGAGAACAGGCTCCTCTCTTCTGCAATGTGGGTGCAAACTGCTCCAGGAATATGTACATGGCTGACCATCACGAGGCTGAGTGTGAGAGATAGGAAGCTGGTACTGTGCTAAGAGCTGAAACTGACCAAAACTAACTACATTTATTGTCTAAACCTTTTCCTGGAAACTGTAAGCATTAAACAGTCTCCAGAGTTCCAAAATAGTCACATTAGATTCTACCAGTGCAACTGTTGTCTAGGTGGGGAGACAGATTCCCACTGCTTCCTACTCAGCCTCTTCCCATAATCCTCCAATAGATTTTCTTAAATAAATTTTCCTTTATTTGCTACATGACCTTAGGGCCATTTCCAGAGACTTAAAATACTTGAGCATCTCACACTATCATTTCAGAAGTCATGTTTGACTATATTATTTTCTCTTCTTCACAGTATTAAACAAGGCTTGCATTCCTGGGATAAAGACCACTTGGTCACAGCATATGATCTATTTTGTATATTGCTAGATGCAATTTGCTAATATTTTGTTAAGGATATTTTTATTGTCTTCAATGGGAACACTGGCCTTTTTCACCCCCTGTCAGTGTTTGCCTGATTTTAAGGTGAGAATAATGCTGGCCTCATAATTAGTTGGAAACTATTCCTCCTCCTCTATTCACTGAAAGACTTTGTGAACGATCAGCTACAGATAGATTAGTGCTGTAGGGATTCAAAAGAAAACACTGTGTCTTGAGAGGACTGATACAGTTGGTGAAATCTGACCTGCTAAAGCCAGTCTTAGGAGGGGTGAAGAAATACCGTAACAAAGGGAACAAATACGAGAAATTTTAAAACAAACCAAGGAAATAAGCAGCCTACTTTGCTGTAACTCAGCAACTTTTGGTACATTGGTAATAAGCTACTAAAACATGATGATAGAAACATACAAGGAATTTGTATCTCCAACTTTCAATTACTTCATGAAGAATAATCACACTGCTATAATCTTAGTAAATAGATTAAGTAAATGGATTGTACCATTCTTCACTTATACAATGTGAACATGGTATCACTACATGCTATTTAACTTTTGAATAACAGAGAAGGCATTTGATATTCTTCTAGCCTGTGAAAAGTAAGAGCTCACTTTTTTTATATTTAGAGAATATCCAACGTAAGACCATTTCACTAACATATGCTGTAAATGTCAAACACTTGCTCTCTTAGTTTTCTTTGCAGCCAGGGAAAGGCACATGACGTAACCTATGTCAATCAGCCATCCGCTGAAGCATGAATGGGTAACTGGAAGCAATAGTCAAATCCAATTTTCAAAGCACATTCTGGCTTCTACAGCTGTATCAACATCTAAAAATACAATCTAATGCATAGTGACAGAAAGCATATCAGTGATAGCTGACAGAGGGAGGCACATGGGGAAGAGCAGGAGGGAGATTACCAAGAGGCAATAGGAAATTATTAGAGTTGATGAATATGATATTATCTTCAAAAGTGACTCCATAGGTGTTTAGATATGTCAAAGCTTTTCAAATGTGTGTAGTTTTATTTTTTATTTCTATTATTATTTTAGACTCAGGAGGTACATGTCCAGGTTTGTTACATAGGTATATTGCTGAGGTTTGAATTTCTAATGATCCCATCTTCCAAGTAGTGAACACAGTACCCAATAGGTGGTTTTTGAACCCTTACCCCACTTCCTCACTTCCCTCTGTAGTTTTTAATATGTGTAGTTCATTGTGTGTAAATTATATCTTTTTTAATACCTTTTTGAAATAAAGAAAATAAAGAAAAGATAGGGAAAAGCCTTTGTTCCAGGGGTAAGGCAGTAATCCTTTAGATACACACCAAAAAACACAACTAGCCAGGCACAGTGGCTCACAGTGGCTCACGCCTGTAATCCCAGCACTTTGGGAGGCAGAGGCAGGCAGATCACCAGAGGTCAGGAGTTCGAGAACAGCCTGGCCAACATAGTGAAACCCCGTCTCTACTAAAAATACAAAAAAATTAGCTGGATATGGTGGCGTGAACTTGTAGTCCCAGGTGGCATGTGCCTGGAGGCATGAGAATCGCTTGAACCCGGGCAGCAGAGGTTGCAGTGAGCCAAAATCGCACCACTGCACTTCAGCCTGGGCGACAGAGACTCCGACTCAATTAAAAAAAAAAAAATCCACACAATTTAAAAAATTGATGAAATTGTTAAACCTCAGTTTTTTTGAAATATAAAGTAATAAAAAAGCCACAGATTGAAAGAAAAACATTTGCAAATCATATAACTGAAGGACTTGTATCCAGATAGATTTTTAAAAATCTCTAAACCAAGAAAAATCGAATTTAAAATAAAAATCCAACTTAAAAAATGGACCAAAGAGTTGAACAAGTACTTTACCAAATAAGATATACAGATGGAGAATGAGCTCATAAAAATGTTCAATATTCTAATTCATTAGACAAATGAAAATTAAAACTACGAGATGCCACTACACTGTAGTCTAATGGTTAAAATTAAATCAGTTGTCCCTTCCTAGATGTTAGCAGGATATGGAGGCAATGGACCTCACTCTACTTGAAGAAATGTAAAATGGTGTACGATATATTTGAAAAATACTTTGGCAGTTTATTCCAAAAGTTAACTACATACATATACATAGTTAAAAAAGTCGGCCGGGCGCGGTGGCTCAAGCCTGTAATCCCAACACTTTGGGAGGCCGAGACGGGCGGATCACGAGGTCAGGAGATCGAGACCATCCTGGCTAACATGGTGAAACCCCGTCTCTACTAAAAAATACAAAAAACTAGCTGGGTGAGGTGGCGGGCGCCTGTGGTCCCAGCTACTCGGGAGGCTGAGGCAGGAGAATGGCATAAACCTGGGAGGCGGAGCTTGCAGTGAGCTGAGATCCGGCCACTGCACTCCAGCCTGGGCGACAGAGCGATAAATAAATAAATAAATAAATAAATAAATAAATAAGTCCAGGCCATTCAACTTCTACAAATTTAACCAAGGGAGATGAAATCGTATGTTCACTTGACACAAATATTCATAGTAACTTAATTTATAATAGCCAAAAAACTAAAACAACCGAACATTCATCAACAGGTGAACAGATAAAGTGTGGCATATACATATAAATGGAATACTATTCAGCAGTAAAAGATGAATTATTAATCCATGCAATAACAAAGATCTCAAAATAATTACGCTGAGTTAAAGAATCTAGATAAAAAAGAATATTGTATGACTCCATTTAGGTAAAATTCTATAAAATACAAACTGATCTTGTATTAGTTTCACAGGGCTGCTGTGACAAATTACCAGAATCTTGGTGGTTTTAAACAACAGAGATTTATTCTGTTGCAGTTCTAAAGGCCAGGGTCCAAAATCAAAGTGGTGGCAGGATTGGTTCATTCTGGAGGCTCTGAAGGATAATGTATTCTGTGCCTTTTGCCTAGCTTCTGGTGGCTGCCAGCAATACTTTGCATTCCTTTGCTTCTAAATGCATTATTCCAATCTCGACCTCCATCACATCACCTCCTCTTTATGTCTCCTCCCCTCTCTTCTAAGGATATTTGACATTGGATTTAGGGCCCATCCTAATACAGGATGATCTCATCTGAAACCCTCAATTACATTTGCAAAGATGTTTTTTTCCAAATAAGGTACCATTCACAGGTTATGGATAGACGTATCTTTTGGGGTGGGGGCACCATTCAACCCACTACAAAGCTCTAGTGACAGAAAGCACATCAGTGGTTATCTGGAGATGGGGAGGGATTAGAGGAAAGAATTACAAAGAGCCATGAGAAAACTTCTAGGGTGATAGATATATCCACTATCATGACTGTGGTAGTGACTTCATGGATATAAATGTATATTAAAAGTTATCAAAGTGTATACTTTGTGACAAGAATATCATAATTTCTCACGTCTGAGTCTCTGAATACAACCATCAAATATAACCTAAGTAAGTAACCATAAATTCCAACACGATAGAAGAAATAGTTTTAAAAAGATGTGGAATTGAGAAAGGATAGCAGATGACTGAGTTATAAATTAATAAATGACAGAGACTAAGGAAGAACGAGTTCTGCTACTCCAAAAGGGAAGACAGGTAAATCAGACAGTTTAAAATTAGTTCCCTAAGCATTGTCTTCTACATAGACCCTAACACAAATATTGGTGGAGTGAGTCAATGGATCAATGAAGCACTAATTCAGAGTTCCCTGTGTTAACTAGGAAGTGGTATTTATAGATCCAGGGCAGTTTGGGTGCTTGTTGGGACAAAGTAAGGCACACAGAACCACAAAGAAAGCTGCAAAAACAAACAGTAATAGTTACCTTCTAAAGCGGACTGTATGTACCAGTACGACAAACCAGATTTCTATAGTAACATTAGCAAACATAAGATCAAATAAATTAAGGTTTCCACTTGAACTCTCATTTGCCAAGAAAAAAATTTTACATGGTGCAGACTAGAGGAGGAGGAAAAGTTAGAAGAAAGAATAAGACGAAAAGAGTAGGAACCTCCAAAGGCTGGTCCCTTCTAAGCCTCTTATAACACCTACAATTTGGTGATGTGCTGAAAAATATGCTGAACATAAAAATTCCTGCCATATTGTTTAGAAACCACCAAATACAATACATATGCAAAAGGCATTTTTTTCTATTCCATAGAAAGCTCAAAGTCATATATATATATGCAAATAGCTGTAGATTTATCTGTGAATAAACTTTATAATGTTATTATATGAAAAATATATTACACATTAAAGGACCAAAAAATCCTTGAGAAAGATCAAACATCTTCTTTAATGAGCGAGATTTACTAAGCAGCAACCATTTGTTCTAGTGTACTGAGTTTAATTCACATGACTAGCAGCTTGATTTGGCAGTCTCAATGCATAAGACAAATAATTCACAAAAGTTTGACAATATTATTTTTAGCTCGCATGCTTCTTGGATTCAGCCCACAAATGCTTCTGCTTTATGCTACTCTAGGGACTCCATTCAGATACAAATACATTTGTTAGCGACTGGGAGGCTGAGGGAGGCACTCAGTGCACACAACATGATATTGTGAGAATCCGAATTTATCATCTTATTAGGGTAGACACTTAGAATAATTAAAAAAGGACTGTTGTTGCTTCTACATGGACTCAATGAAATAAGATGGTATAATTCAGACCACATAACATTATGTACTAGAAGTATGTTTCTAGTAAGGGTTATGATTACCAATGATCATTAGCTAATAAGTTTAACAATTTAATTGATCTCCCTTTGATAAAACAATGTTTGAGAATGGTCACCTAAAACATCTTGTTAAATGTAAACCGTGTTTTCACATACCTTGATTATATTATGAAGCACAAAACATTTTTATTTTTCATGAGGGAAAACTATATCTAAAATTAGAACTTAACACAAACATATGAATCAATTGTTTCCCCAACTACTTCCAAACAAAATATTTCAAATTCCTCACAAGATTCTGCAAACCCATGAGTACAAGCTCTAATCTTGACACTGAATTTGGATCATCTCCATGGAGGAAATCCACGAACCAGATGTGGATTTGTTCTTCCAGATGTATTTCACATGTATGAGGAAAAATAAAACATTTCTTCACTGCCTTTATTTCAGGCCACTTAAAAATACACTAGATAAAAATAGCAAAAAGGAAATCCTACAAATCTTGAGTCTTCCACTGTTCTGAAGGAATCATTTATTGAATTATTACTAAATTAACCAAACTACATATAGAGTAGTTTTCATATTATCAATGCACATTAAAGTTACTAGTAAATCAGAATCAACTTAACATCATTTTTATAATCCACCATTTTTCTTGGTATTCAGTAGCCATACTAATTAAAACAGAAATTTTTAAAACAATTTTTGCTTTCATATTATTTGCAAATTAAAGAAAAAAAGTATTCCTTCAGTTTTAACTAAAATGTCATGACTTCAAGATCTAAAATAAACTTCTATGCACAGAGAAAACACGGATCTACATTGGCAAATTAATGATCACAACAAAATTTAATAAAATTAGTAATACGCCTGGATCTAATTGCACGATCTCAAAATTTCAAATTACTTTAAAATACCACTGACACGACTTTTAAAAGCTATAAATTTAATATCACAAAACCAACCTCCATCATATTAAGAGTTCAACTAACTAGAAACAAACAAAAATGGTTCTGTTGGCACATATATTTCCTTTGCCCTCTACCAGAGATCCTTCAAATGCTTAACAACTCTTTTTAAATGTTAAAGAAAGTCAAATCAGGAAAATGGATGATCTAGTTGAAATGTTTAATTTTACCCAGGAAAAGAATGTACACATATACTATTTAGTTATAATAGTTGTAAACAGGTATAACGATACTTATTTTATATGAAAATTGTTTAATTTACCAAGACACAGTAGCTAGTCATATATCAACGCAAATTACAAGAGTATAAATATACACATACAACCACATTAAACTGAATTAACTTTTGTACAGCTTGGGTTGTCAAGGATTTAATAAGAATGTTAAAATTATTATCTGCTGGCATAAAAATGAATATTTTAAATTTAGTAACCCATTTTAATTTAATAAAAATATGATTTTAAATGATTTCACAGAAACACTTCATGCTTACTCCAAAAATTAAAATTCTAAACATAAAGAAGCAACTTTTCCAGTTAAGAAATATTTTATAAATAATTACTTTTTAATTTATGGAAGAGGGATGGTTTCCGATATGCATCAGAAATAAATGCGAAGTAGTTGGCAAGAATGTATGTTTTTTGTTTTGTTTTTTGTTTAAGAATGTACGTTTTAGGCTTCAGTAAAGTTGTACAATCACTCAAATCATAGCAATAGTATTTTGTTTCCAATACTATAAAAAAATCAGAAGTAGATCATTTTCATAAACACATATTTATTTAATGCATAATTTTGGTGTGTGTCAATAACTCTAGAGCTTTAAGAATTTCTGTCTAGAAAAAAGTAACTGTAGGCCGGGCGCGGTGGCTCAAGCCTGTAATCCCAGCATTTTGGGAGGCTGAGACGGGCGAATCACGAGGTCAGGAGATCGAGACCATCCTGGCTAACACGGTGAAACCCCGTCTCTACTAAAAATACAAAAACCAGCCGGGCGAGGTGGCGGGCGCCTGTGGTCCCAGCTACTCGGGAGGCTGAGGCAGGAGAATGGCGTAAACCCGGGAGGCGGAGCTTGCAGTGAGCTGAGATCCGGCCACTGCACTCCAGTCCGGGCGACAGAGCGAGACTCCGCCTCAAAAAAAAAAAAAAAGAAAAAGAAAAAAGTAACTGTAGTTGGATTTTAAATACAAATAAATTAAGAACAAAAATTTTACTTGACTGGGCACAGTGGCTTATGCCTTTAATCCTAGCACTTTGGGAGGCAGAGGTGGGCAGATAACTTGAGGTAAGGAGTTCAAGACCAGCCTAACCAACATGGGGAAACCGCATCTCTACTAAAAATATGAAAAATTAGCTGGGCGTGGTGGTGTACGCCTGTAATCCCAGCTACTCGGGAGGCTGAGACAGGAGAATCGCTTGAACCCGGAAGACGGAGTTTGCAGTCAGCTGAGATCACATCACTTCACTCCAGCCTGGGTGACAGAGTAAGACTCAGTCTCAAAAACAAGCAAACAAACAAACAAAAAACCTTAGAATTCTGTTAGAGACGTTTTGTTTCACGATTTAACAAGTTCTAACAAGGGCAAATCTCCTATTTCAGAGGAAACCAGTTATAAGCTGTATTTAGATATCAAATTTGAGTGACACAAGTTACTCTGAATCACAGAAAGATGTAGTCTCTAATTTCAAGAATCAAAGTATGAATAACACCAGCCATGAACTAAATGTCACATTCTACACATGATAAAGCTTGAACCCTTGATTTCTAAAACACATCTGGTCTTTCCTTTATTTAAACTCTTGAAAGCAAAATAAAAAAACCTGAGAGTCAAGAGGGCATTTACCACCTGATATGGTTTGGCTGTGTCCCCACCTAAATCTCATCTTGAATTGTAACTCCCACAATTTCCATGTGTTGTGGAAGGAACCCAGTGAGAGGTGATTGAATTATGGGGGCGGGTCTTTCCTGTGCCATTCTCGTGATAGTGACTGAGTCTCACAAGATCTGATGATTTTTAAAATGGGAGTTTCCCTGCACAAGCTCCCTCTTTGCCTTATCAGCAGTGTGAAATGGACTAATATACTACCAGACAAGGATAATGCAACCTTTAATAAGTCAGTTAGCAAACATATCTTTGGGGAAAATAAAATTTGTCAGGCTCAAGAAACAGAACACAGAAGCAAAAGGTAAGATCAGGGAAAGCAAAATCATGTAAATCTCACTCTGACACAGCTCTTTAAATAATAAGAAGTACATTAAAGAAAATAATATGAGAATGTTCCTTATTAAAAGGAAAACCTACTGAAGTATGCTGAAAACAGAATGAAAAATAAATAGGAAAGAAGTGCATTAAATATGTGTACTTATGATGGAGAACAGAAAACAATTTTTCTATCATCTCTCCTGAATTATTTCTAAAAAGTAATAAAACAAAAAACACTCTTGTATCTCATAGAGATCATTCTCTTGTTTTGTTTACTTGCTGTAGTTGTTGTTTTTGAGACAGGGTCTCACTCTGTTGCCCAGGCTGTAGTGCAGTGGATCAATCTCAGCTCATGCAACCTCTGCCTCCTGGGCTCACGCAATCCTCCCATGTCAGTCTCCCAAGTAGCTGGGACCAGAGGTGCACACCACCACATCTGGTTGATTTTTTATTTTTTGTAGAGACGGGATCTCACTATGTTGCCTAGGCTCATCTCAAGTCCCTGGGTTCAAGCAGCCCTCCCACCTTAAGTCTCCCAGAGTGCTGGGATTACAGGCATAAGCCACTACGCTGGCTGAAACCATTTTCTAATAACATACATGTTCAAAGTGACACACATTAAAAATCTTAAGTATTTAAACCTGAAATATTTGCAGAGCATAAATAATAAGATATAAAAATATAAACAAACTTGTTTCATCTGATATTTTTCTATAGGAATTATGATAGTTCAAATAATGAGAGCAAATATAATTATTAAAGACTTCTAAATATTTTAAAAACATTAAGATATTACTATATTTATTTTTCAGGCAAATATTTATTGAGACCATAACACATGCCAGGTATTTCACTAAAAAGACAAAAGATGTAGCTGGCAAATAAGAAAAACATGGTTCTTGCCCTTATAAAGGTTACTTTTTAGTGGGGCAGTGAAACATACATTAGGTAGAGATGTGTGGTAAATGCTACTCAGAAAAATTATTCAATTTTACATTTTCTGGAAATATTAATAGAAGTTTTGGGAAAATTCACAAATAAAATGTATGAGACTGGTGTTTCTCTTACATGCAGTTTAAAAAAAAATGAGTCAATGTCTTTAAAGGTTAGAGTTAAGATTTTCTATTTGCTTTTACATTTCTCCAGAAAATTGGAAATTCTTTGTTCAAAATTTTCATAATTTTAGAATAAACTTGTTTAAAGCTGCTATTATAATTTTTAAAATCGCAACAGGTGCCTTTCACATTCCTAATATTGTTACTGTGTACTTCTCTTATTTCTTGATCAATGTCAGGAAGATTGCACAATTTCAAACAATGGTTCCACCATTTACTACTTGTGTGGCCTTAGGTAGGTTACTTCTCTGGGTCTCAGTTTCCTCAATTTTAAAAAAGGAATAAAAACAGTACTTTCCCCCAAAGCATTAAATTAGATAATGCATGTATTTAGAATATGCCTGCGATATAACACAGTAAGTGTTCAATAAATGTTACGTATTACTTTTAAGTGTAGATTTATTTGTATATACTTTATTTGGAACTCAGTATCTGTCTTCAATCTGAGATCTCACGTTTTTCTTTAATTTTGGAAAATATATATGCTTTGTCTTCCTTTCAGATGGCATTTCTTATTCTTTCTATTCTTGGGTTCTAAAACTCCTATTAGGCATAAGTTGAAGCTTCTCATTCTGTCTTCCATGTTCTTAACATTTCTCTTCCTTTCCTGTTTCTTTATATCTACATGCTGTTTTCTAGGTGACATCCTCAAATCTTCCTTCAGATTATGTAAGTCTGTCTTTGCATGATCATAAAATATACTAAGAACTACACAGTTGCACATAGAAAGAACTCAAAAGTTTGCTGAATGAAAACCAATGACATTGTAATTTCAATTACTGTATGCCTTCATTTCTACGTATTGTTTGACCTCTTTCAAATCTTCCTGTTTCTTCTGTATTGCACAGGTTTTCCATTATGATCCTATTGTCCTTTTTGTCTATAATCATTTCAAACAAATTTGTTTCACAGTCTCTTTGAGGTTTTTCTATTATCTCCAGTTCTTGCTGTGTTTATTATCTTACTTATGTTTGCACATTCTTTTACCTGATGGTTTGTTTTCTCCTGTGCTTTATAATATCTATAACCGTCAGCAAAGGTCAGTTTATTCTGTGGGAGCCTGGTGTGCCTGGAGCTATGGAAACCCATCTACAGGGCAGTTGCATTTGGACATTTGCTTCTGCCAGGGTCCAGGAGCTCTTATTAGTTCCAACCAGGGATATGGGAAAGAGGTTCGTCCATATGCAACTCAAGTTTGTAGGAACTGTTTATTTACGCATAATTTTTTGCTTATTTTACAGTATTTTTGATTTTGATATGAATGACTTCATCATTGTTAATGAAATTCCTGGCCTCAGTGAACAATTTAATGTTCCTTTAGATGTTTTTCTCTGAACAATATATTCAAATCATACCAGATATGTATACTACTATCCCAAGTACTGGCAGTTCTAACCTTTTCTATAAATCATCTTTTTAATAAAGGACAATATATTGCTGTGTATTTTTAGAAGTAATCGTGATAAAAATGATATTGAATACATTCAAGTTGTGTGCTAAGAGTTTATATAATCCTTTAAGTAAATTCAAAAAATGGTGTATTCCATGTATTCCTGGCAACCATCTTGGGAAGAAAGGGCGTGGTTTACTAATTCCATTTGAGACACGAAGATCTGAGATCCAAACCTACTGTCTCACGTGCATGCATAGAAATATACTACATTCCCACTTACTGTTCATTTGGAGTACACATATTTGATATTCTCACATTGGTAATTATTCTTTCTTGTTTTCTGCTAAATTCTATATACTAAATCCTGCAACTCTTCCCACCTATTTTACTTCTTCAATTATTAACATATAACACTAATTGGCACTCCTAATCTATGAGACACGTAATGCTATAGACATCATGAAAACACTATATAACCTCAAACCTAAAACATATCTTTCACACTTTAATGTTTCTACAATCAGGATGTACCTCTTTCAATTAATGTCAAAGGAAACTTTCTGATGATCAGGTAGAAAAGTAAGTTATAATACTACTGTAAACACAATTGTCCACATAAAATACTTGTTTATTTGGGCAGAAGGCGGTGGTGGCTCAGGCCTGTAATCTCAGCACTTTGGGAGGCCGAGGTGGATTACAAGGTCAGGAGATCGAGACCATCCTGGCTAACACGGTGAAACCCCAGCTCTACTAAAAAAAAATACGAAAAAAATTAGCCAGGCGTGATGGTGGGCACCTGAAATCCCAGCTACTTGGGAGGCTGAGGCAGGAGAATGGTGTGAATCTGGGAGGGAGAGCTTGCAGTGAGCTGAAATCAAGCCACTGCACTCCAGCCTGGGTGACAGAGTGAGACCCCCTCTCAAAAAGAAAAAAAGAAAAAATATATATTTGTTTATCTGAATATTACTTTGGTTGAGGTATTTGCATTTGTATGTCATTGTGACTGAACTGTAATTCATTTAATCCCTGGTTGTCTAATTTTCTAAAAAGATTATACTGTGATACTGTTCTGAAACAGAAAGTAAGACTATACATATAAAGTTGATTGTCATATACCAGGTAAGGCATTTAATTAAATATAGTGGAAAACATGAAATCTTTAAGAACTGGTTGCTGAATTACAATGCCAGGAGAGGATTTATGCATCAGAAAAAAATCACGATATTCTCTTCTAAATTTTTCAAAAATAATTGATATATTATTTTTCTAAAACATTGCATTTGTCATATTATTTCCCTGTTCAAGAATCTATAATGGTTTCTACTTGCTTCCTAATTCAAATATAAACTTCTACACAACTTTCAAGGCCCTCTATTACCTGGCTTCATCAATTTATGCAATTTTAATTGTCTTTTTTTCCTCCACAATTCTCCATGAGCTCTCTGCTTTAGTCAGATCAGTCTCTTTAAGTAAGTACCCATCTTGCTTACAACTCTGCCTTGGTCCTCACTTCCTGTGTCATCCTCTTACTAGCAGGAAAAACCCTGCCCAGCCTTCAGGCCCATTCAAGTCTTAATCTACATCATTTTGAGCTCCTATTTATAGACAGAGTCATTATTATGTAAATTATCCATGGCATTTGTCTATTCTTTGTTTCAAAACTATTACTTTTTCCAAATTTATGTTGAATATGGAAAACAGTATTGATCATTTCTCTTTTTCATTAGAGGAAATACTATTAAAAAGAAAAGAGACTGTAAAGATAGAAAACTAAATTTCAGAGAAATTAAGTGAAGTGCCCAGATCAAGTAGTTAAATATTTCAAGCTAGTCAAAAACCCAGGTTAGTGACCTTTTACTTTCATAGTACTGATACATGAAGAAAGGAGTAAAACAAAAGATATGTATCAAATCCTGTGTCCTATTTTGCTTTTCAGCTAGCTTAATATAAAAATTAAAATCACAAATGGGGCCCATTACACATTTCTGTTTATTGCATGTTAATCCACTGACATTCCTCTTTCCTGATGAGACTGAAAGTTTATGAACTTTCAAGTGTAAGTTCACATCAATACAAATTAGGTGTGATTACTGAGAGCAGGGGAGATGGGAGGATTAATTATGGATTTGCTTAGAGACACAAGACATATTTGAACTTGGGAAAGCAGCCTTAAGAGTCTCTCTTGGGTGCTATTTCCATGTTGTTGGTTTTTTTTTTTTTTTTTTTTGTCTGATTATACTTATGCAATATGACTCCATTTGGGATTTCAAGTAAAGCTGGAATGCTGTATTCTCTGAAGAATTAATACTGTTTAGTTTTTTGTTAAAACAAAGAATGTGATACTTCTGGTCAAAAGTTCTTTTTCTGGAATTCATGATAAATGAAAAGAATTTTAGCAGTTTCTATGTCATTCTGCATCTCACAAGCAACGTGCAATTCTTCATGTCACTACAACTTGGTTATTCACTGAAATAACTGATCTTATTACAAAACAAGTTAAAGAAACAAACAAAGCCTCCTTCAGTTCCTGCCTTGATTCATTATTAGAATTCACCTTTCCTTTCACCTCACCCACAATCCCAGATATTGAAGGCCAAATGTTGTTCTCTCTGAAAGACAGGACATTAGACAATTTAAACATCAGCAAATTGAGTTCAGCTATCCTAAGTCACTGACTGATGACTCGATTCCTAGTTGTACATTTTTAAAGTAATACTTATGTCCTTCCCGGAAGTTCTTTTTGCATTCCAGATTACGACAGGGACTAAAGTACAACAAAGAAAAAATGCAAAAAGTCAAGTGTCAGGCAGAATAAGATCCATAAGCATACACATATGTAGGTAAGTCTGGGTCAAATTCACCAGGGTATTAATCTTTATTTTAAAATTACAAAGAATATTATCAAGTTTCGCCCAAAGAAGTTTAATCCTGGCTTAGTATTAAATTTTAAAATATGGCCAGAAAGTACACGTTTCTAACATATGTAAGCAGAAAATATTTACAAAGAATTTAAATTCTATAATAATATTTGGTTGTACCATATATCCTGTTTCTAATGCCATGTGATAATCAGATGTAAAAATTGCTACCATCAATTTTCCAACTCCAATTTTAGAAGATGGATTAAATGTACCTGCTCTCCCCAAAATCAGAGATGACATAATTGAACGAGTTAAAATTTCTAAAATTTTCCTAGAGGAATTTCAAAGAAAATAAGCAATTTAAAAAGAACTTTAGAAAATCTCAAACATTTTTAAATGGTATACACCCTTTATTTCTAAATTAACTAGGGTTCATTTAGCAAATAACTATTGTCTTTACTTCTGCTGATTACCTGAAGTACCAGAAGGAAGAAAAAAAAAAAAAACCAACAAAACTAAACAAACAAACAAAAAAACACTCAGCATCTTCCTCTGTTAAAGTCACATCTGCAGGAAAAAGGCTACTATAAAAAGAACAATCTGCTGTTCCAAGCTCATATCCTGCCAGTAGATATTTTGCAACGCTCAGGGTAGAACAATGTTTGAAAAAAATAGTTTTATAGGATCAAATATTTAAGGTGGAAATTCCATACTCAGAATATTTAAACGGTAGTTATATTATTAATATATTTTACTAAGTCTGCCACTTAGTGTCTAAGTCTCCAATTTGTACCATGTTTTCTAAAACTTTATATGATAAAACTTGTCTCAGTACTCCCTGTTCCGCTTGTTTTTCCCAAGGACTATATTTACCATTTATGATTCTCATGAGTAAATACTAGTATGAAGAACAAAGTAGAGACAATTTTTCTGGAAAAATCCAGAAAAAATTTAAAGATATATACAGATAAAAACAATAAAGGCATAAGCAACAAACACTATTCCAGTTGAACTGTACTTAATCTCCCAAAGCAAAAGTTTAAGTTAAATAAATGTTTAACTGTACACAGGTCACTGCAAGGTCAAAAACAGATTCAAAAGTTCTTAACCAAGTGATAATGCTGTTATCTTGTATACACTGGTCAAATCATTGATAAGAGAACCTGACATTTCTGTTTTCACATATTTCTTCATTTATTAAAATGATTCTCTGATTTAAACTCTGATGGCTAAATTAATAAATAATTGCTTAGTAAATTGGAGTCTGACAGTATGTGAATCAAAGAATGTTTAATCTCCTGGAATAAAATTACTTATAGGGTCATAAAAAAATCACCTACTTAGTACCTTGTGGTTACAATTACTTATGTTTTTACATTTATTTCAGTGTTTCTCAACTCTGTGCTGTGGAATCAACCTGGGAGGCTTTTTAAATTTTGCAATACCAAGACTCCATCTCAAATTGTATAAATCAGAATACTTTGGCAGTCAGGCCTTAGAATCAATATTTTAAATTTTTTAATTGTGGTAAAAACATAAAATTTACCATCTTATCCATTTGTAAATGTATAGTTCAGTAGTGTTAACTAGATGTACATTGTTGTGCAACAGATCTCTAGAACTTTTTCATCCTGAAAAACTCCACTGAACAACTAACTCCCCATTGTCCCTTCCCTTAGCCCCTGGCAATTCCATTCTACTTCCTGATTCTATGAATTTGACTACTTCAGAGACCTGTTATAAATGAAATTATTAAGTATTTGTCTTTTCATGACTGGCTTGTTTCACACAGCATAACGTTCTCATGGTTTATCCATGTTATATTATGTAATAGGATTTTCTTCTTTTTTAAGGTTGGGTAATATTCAACTGAATGTATACACCACATTTTCTTTATTCATCCACTGATAGACATATGTGTTGCTTCTACTTCTTGGCTGCAGTGAATAATGCTGCCATTAATATGGGTGTGCAAATATCTTTGCAATTCTCCTTGAAGCTCTTCTGGAAATACACCCAAAAGTGGAAATGCTGGATCATATAGTAAATATAATTTTTCTAATTTTATTTTTAATTCTTTAAGGACCCTTCATACTGTTTCCCACAATGGCTGTAACATGTTACATTTCTGCTAATAGGGCAAAAGGGTCTAATTTAATCCATATCCTCATTAACACCTGTTGTTTTCTATTTGTTTGGGTTTTTTTCTGTTTTTTGAGACAGTCTTGCTCTGTCACCGAGGCTGGAGTGCAGCGGCATGATCTTGGCTCACTGCAACTTCTACCTCCTGGGTTCAAGAGATTCTCCTGCTTCAGCCTCCTGAGTAGCTGGGATTACAGGCGTGCACCACCATGCCCAGTTAATTTTTGCATTTTTAGTAGAGACAGGGTTTCACCATGTTGATCGGGCTGGTCTCGAGCTCCTGACCTTGTGATCCACCTGCCTTGGCCTCTCAAAGTGCTGGGATTACAGGTGTGAGCTACTGTGCCTGGACATCCCCAGCTAATTTTTTATATTTTTGGTACAGATGGGGTTTCACTATGTTGGTCAGGCTGGTCTCGAACTCCTGACCTCAGGTGATCCTGGCCTCAGCCTCCCAAAGTGCTGAGATTACAAGCTTGAGCCACCACGCCCAGCCTGTTTTTCTTTTTTTTTTTTTTTTTTTTTTTTTTTTTTTTGGTTGTGTGCTTGTTTTTTAAATAGTATCCAACCTAATGGCTGTGGTGTGGCATTTCATTGTAGTTTTAATTTGCATCTCTCTAATGATTAGTGATGTTAAGAAACATCCATATAATAACATCCAGTCAGAAATATGGGATCAGCACTCAGAAGATAATGCATAGAGAGGTAATGGTTGAAATACAATTAGATGATAGACAAAACTTTCAAGTAAGACTGGTTTGCTTCTTCCATCTAAGACAGCCTGCTTCCCTCTTTGAAATCTCTCCAATCTCTCCTTTTTCTATATTCTTTCAGTTCAATTCTGCTCTTAACAAAGGATTTAATATGACTTGAGGAACATTTTTTATTTCTCCCAGGGACATTTATGTATAAAGTCTTAACACTGTTAAAGGAAAGATATATCCTCCTCCCACCACCACATGGTAAAGAGGATGGGATAAAGCCTTAAGACTTAGCTACAAGGTAGAGGTATGCAGGGCTGGTATTCTCACAGCCAATTTTAAACATGACTAGCAGCTAATCCCCTATTTCACCTAAGACTGACGATTTTTAGAAACAAAAACAACCGACATTAATATAAAAATATGCTTTTGTACAAGCCAAGCATTTACTTGGGAACCTGTAGAATAAATTACAGTTGTCGTCTTTTACCCACAGTTTCATTTTCTATGCCTTCAGATCTGAAAATATTAAATGGAAAATTCTAGAAATAAATAATTCATAAGTTTTAAATTTCAAGCCATTCTGCACAGTGTGATGAAATCTGTCACCGCTCCATCCAGCTTTGGACATAAATCACTCCTTTGTCCAGTGAATCCACAATGTGTATGCTATCTGCCCACCTGTTACTCAGTACCACCTTCGTTATGATGACTGCTGAAGTATTACAGGGTTTGTGTTCAAGTAACCCTTATTTTACTTAACAATGGCCCCAAAGTACAAGAGTAGTGATGCTGGCAATTCAGATATGCCAAAGAGAAGCCATAAAGTGCTTCCTTTAAGGGTAAAAGTGAAAATTCTCAAGTGAATAAGGAAAGAAAAAAATCATATGCTTAGGCTGCTATGATCTATGGTAAGAATAAATCTTCTACCCATGACATTGTGAAGAAGGAAAAAGAAATTCCTGCTAGTTTTGCTATCACATCTCAAGCTGCCAAAGTTACAGCTATAGTGTATAGTGAGTGTTTAGTTAAGATGAAAAAGGCATTAAATTTGTGGGTAGAAGACAGGAATAAAAATGTATTCCAACTGATGGCAATCAAGTGGGTACTGTCCACAGTTTCAGGCTGGGAGTTGTGGAATATATACCGCTCAGATAAGTGAGGACTACTGTATATTTATGTATTTAGAGTGTACAGCTAGAACTCAGAACAGGCCCTAAAAACTTGCTTAATATTTGAATTATGAGACTTTTCCATCATCTCACTTGTTCAACACCCTCAATTATGTGGCACACAGCCACGGTCCTAAAAGTAAGCCAAACAAGCAAACCATAAAAAACTAAAATTAGAATCACAAATCTTTATTAAAAGGCACTTGATTTTCCTCATAGGAGAATCATTTGACACTCACTCAGTTATTAGATACTATTAGTTTACACATAATTCTAGCAAATTCAACTAGGTCATTTTGCAATTTACAACAAATGCATTTACACTGGGGGTGAAGATGGAGACATGGGAGTCTCAGCATGCACAGTAGGCTAGGTCAGCCCTTCATAACTACACACTTACCTATTCCTTGTATGCATCATTTACTAGAGTAGATTACAAGAATTGAAACTCTATATAATAGCCTTAGTCATCAAAGGTTAAATTATATTAGTATGTGCTCTCAGAAATATGCATAGCTTGTATAGCGTGTAGTTACACAGACACATACACACCCATACCTTGTCTCCGTTTTTCTTCTGCTTTCTGCCAAAAGCTATTCAAACCTCAACCAATTCATGAGTCACCCACACAGGCAGCTCTTTCTTTGGCTTTACCTCTCTCTGCTTGTTTTCACCACTCCAATCACCTGGCTCAACTATAGAAAACCCTTCTGATTTTCCCTACTGAAGGAAACATCAGGGTTAGTTAGAGTGTCACAAAACACTACAAAACCAAATGAATACATGTATGCTCATCTTTGAAAGAGAAAGTCAGGGAGGAAGAGTTCGACAAACAGAAACTGGAATAAGAAGGGAAACATTTGAGTACAAAATATTCATTCCTCCTCTCTAGTTTATTTATGACAGACACTTTGAGGTACTGTATACTCTAATCACTTGTTCTACTTTATCTGTCTTTAAAATTACTAGGCAAAACGAAAGGATTTCCCTGTTATCTGGGTAGTTTTATAAATCCCTACGATAAGAAATCTACCAAGAGAACGTAATATTTAAGTTTTTGTATTTGTATTTTTTAAACTCTTTTTAAAAATACAAAAATTAAAATCACTTATCCCTACTTGAAAAAAGAGAGAGAAATCTACCTTCTAACAGTGCCTAATGGTTATAGATCTCCACTAGTTCCTGTTGTATTCAGAGTCGAGTTTAATCTCTCTCCCCTAGTCTTGACTATAAAGTTTTCCTTACAAAAAAAAATTTTTTCCTTACTTCCACTAACATAAATAAGCTTTATTGTCTATATTATTCAGACCTAGGTATAAACATACACATGTAATAGCTTTTTAAAATAAAAATGTACATTTGTCCACATCTTGCTTTTCTCACTTAACAATCTCATTCTTTTCTACACTTTTAAAACATGGTGTATTTACCTAACATCAAGACTACTGAGAAGAGTTTCAGTATTTTGCTATTCCAGGAAACACCAATGAATATGCTTATAACAAATTAGAACCTCACTATTAAAGTGTGAGTATGAACAGCCTAACACTAATAGTTATAGAAACATTTTATAGTTTGGCCAATCTGATAGCCCAAATCTTCATTCACTTTTATTTTAGATTGCCTTTTAAAAATTATGACTGAGATTGGAGGCAGCTTCTCATGGTTTCTGGCAATAGGTACTTCTTCAGTGAACTGACAGTTTGTATTTTTTTGTTGTTGTTTAGTTTTACTATTAAGTTCTAAGGTGCTTTTTGATCAAGGTAATCAACCTTTTTATCTTTTAACTTGGTTGACAATGTCTACCACAGTACACTAATATTAAGAAAATTTATCCTTCCAGTGGCATACTAGAAAACTGTTAACCTGCCTACTTACTCTATCTGATTAGAGTCTAGACACTGTGAAGTTCCATGTAACTTGTATATTTCTGTCCTAGAGAAAGCATAAACCCAAAGGTTAGTTTTATAACTTTTTAGAAAATTAACCAAATTTGTATCTAATCAATATTATTCTGAAGGCATCATTTTTCAATTGTCTTGGAAAGGTGGACTATATGCTCTAATATCAAGTTTTATCATCTTACTGGTTCCTAAGTTTTTGACACATGTTCATTCTATACTTTCATGAGAGTCATTTTTCTAATGTATGAAAATTATCTGACATTTAATTTATTTGTAGATAGATCTATCAACGTTATTCCTTTAAATCACCTGGGCTTTCTCATTAACTGAGGAAGGTCATCTCCATCTCTGCACTGCGAATAATATATATATATATATATATACACACACACACACACACACACACATATATATATATATATACACTCATCTATTTTCCACAGATTAAAAAAATTTTCTGGCCGGGCGCGGTGGTTCACGCCTATAATCCCAGCACTTTGGGAGGCCGAGGCGGGCGGACTACCGGAGGTCAGGAGTTGGAGACCAGCCTGACCAACATGGTGAAACCTCGTCTCTACTAAAAGTACAAAAATTAGCCAGGCGTGGTGGCAGGTGCCTGTAATCCCAGCTACTCAGGAGGCTGAGGCAGGAGGAGAATAGCTTGAACCCGGGAGGTGGAGGCTGCAGTGAGCCAAGATCCTGCTACTGCACGCCAGCCTGGGCGACAAGACCAAGACTCTGTCTCAAAAACAAAAACAAAAAAAAATTCTACTTAGAATTTTACCATGAATAGTATGATTATGCAGTTTTACTCTTGCAATATGTAATGAATTATATTGACACATTTCATTACAATGAAACCTACTGTACATCTCGAATGAAAACTACACAGCATATTACTCTCTCAACAGACTACGAGATTCGATTTTCTAATACTTTGCTTAGGATTTTTGCATCCATATTTTCTCTTTTTTGGTATCTTCATTAAGTTTTTTTTGTATTGAAGTAATGCTGCCTTCATATAATACAGTGAAATACTTTCTATATTTTTAATATTTTGAAATAGTTTTAATAGTAATTTAAGAATTTTCAGTTACTTGTTAATGAATGACACTAGAAAGGACAGTAAGTGTATAAAACTACATAGCCTGCTGCCTTGTGTGTGTGTGTGTGTCAGATCTTTAACAACTCGAGATTTAAAGAAAACTGTAAATATAGAATAGAGTCCTTATATACCCTTCACCCAGCATCCCCCTATGTTAACATCTTAGAGACAGGGTACAGTTGTTTGAACTAAGAAGTTAGCATTAGTATAATACTATTAACTAAGCTACAGACTCTATCCAGATTTCCCCAGTGTTTCCACTAATGTCCTTTTCTCTCCCAGGACACCATACTGCATTTAGCACCATGACTCTTTAATCATTCTCCTCTGCTCTGTGATAATTTCTCAATCTTTTCTTTTTTCTTTTTTTCCCATAAACTTGGCAATTTTAAAAAGTATGAGTCAGAAATTTTGTAGAATGTTCCAAAATTTGGGTTTATTTTCTGTGTTCTAATGCCTAGACTGTGTTACAGATTTAGGGGAAGGATACCACAAAGGTGAAGTGATCTTCTCATTGCATCATATAAGGAGGTACATTCTATCCACATGACTTATTTACTGGTGATGTGAATCTTGGTTACTTGGTTATTAACACTCCTTTTCACTTCATCCATTGTTACCAGTTTGTTCAGGTTTTCTCTCTCTTCTTAAGTTTCATTCTGATACTTTATATTTTATTTTAAAATGTATTTGTCTCATCTACATTTAATAACTATATATGTTTAAAACTGCACAAAATGTTTTATTACTTTTGGTATTATCTAAATCTGTGATTATACTGCTTTTCTCAACCCTAATGCTGTATATTACTGTTTTCTTTCTCTTTTTTCTTAGGCTTCTTTAGGGTATACCTAATTTGTTCATCTTTTGAGTTTCATTATCAATTATATTTTGGTTTTCTAATTTACTGTCACTATTTAATTCTATTATGTATCAAAGGAATAGTATTTAGATCTTGATAAATGGTCAACGTGTAGACAGAGCAAGAAGGAAAGAGGAAGACAAAGGGAACAAGCCAGATGACTACAGCCACAGAAGGCTGGAAAATACGGAGCATATAATCAATCTGTAATCTGGTCTAGCTATAATATATAATACATGCAGGAATGAAAAAGAATAGATCTAAGCAACATTAAACAGGTGGGAATAAAATATTATATTTAGTAAATAGACACTGAAAAATTAAACACTAGTATTTGGTAAAGAGATACTGAAAAACTGTTGGATTTTCATACAATCCAACAATTTTACTTCTGGGTATATATCCAAAAGAACTGACAACAGAAATTCAAACAGATATTTGTCTATCCATGCTCATAGCAGTACTATTCACAATAGTCAAAAAGTGAAAGTAATCCAACTGTCCATCAACGGATGAATAGGTTAAACAAAATGTACTATAATCATACATCAGGATATTATTCATGTTTAAAAAGGAAAGAAATTCTGATACTTGCTATACCATGGATAACCCTTGATGTCATTACACTAAGTGAAATAAGACACAAGAGGTCAAATAATTGCATGATTCCACTTATAAGGGATACCTAAAACAGGCAAATCATAGAGACATACAAGGGAACAGAGATTACCAGGAGTTGGAGGCAAAGGGAAATTGAGAGTTTTTTAAAAAATGAATACAGTGTTTCCGTTTCAGATGAAGGAAAAGTTCTGGAGATGAATAGCAACAATAGTTGCACAACAATGTGAATGCACTTAATGCCTATGAATGGTACACTTAAAACACTTAAAATGGTAAATTGTATGTGTATGCATATTTTATCATAATTTAAAAAATTAAATAAATACAGATTTCTTACCACCTGGAATTGAAGATCCCAATAATTCTACTTGATGGTTCTCTATCTCTATTTTCTATCCAAAAATCCTTTTACGTCAAAGTATGTCACTTGACTATCCTTTTAGAATTTTATCTATTAACATCATCTAACAGTTAAATATATTGTCTTTACTGGAATAAGAGTGAAAGCACCTTAAGAGATAGGGATTTTGGTCATGTTTCTTTTATATCACTACATGGCCTAATACAGTGCTAAATAATACAGAACAGAATACACAGTGGTTAAGAGCTCAAGATCTGCTGTTACTAACTCAATACAAAAACCAGTTCTACCACTAAATAGGCTATGCAAATTATGAGGCTAAGCAAGTTATGAGGTTAGGCAAGTTACTTAATCTCTGAGTCTCTTTTTTCTCACTTGCAAAATGGCAAGAATAAAAGTATCTATACTTTATAACATTACATGAGCGTTAAATAAAATAATGAATGTTAAAAGAACATAAGCACTCAATAAAGGTTAGCATTCAGTATTACTATTAGAAGTGCCTGATACTATTTAGCATAAATGATGTTTAGCGAATTTCTGAGAAGTTGAATTATAAATGAAACTCGATTTTGGTGACTCTACAGCACACTGGTGACAAACTTGAGAAAATAATATGATTAAACCACACTTGTTTGTTTGCCAGTTCTTTAGCTGTCTTCCTAACTACACTACCTTCATGAAGTCAGGCATTTTATCAGTTTTACCTATTACCATATAGAGAGTACCCAACACAGAAAAGTTGGGAGAAATATACTGCACACAAATTTGGCATTCAAGTAACTACTGAATAAATTAATCAAAAAGCTAATATTTTGTAAAATTCAAACACAGATGCTTACATTACTAACAACAACTCCTCTTCCTCTTTTTCCTGTAAGAAAAGATGATTCTGCCTTCTTGAACAGAAATTACACTTTTTACAAAGCAGAAATTAGCAAAAGCAGAAATTACATTTTTTACAAAGGTAACCATAGAATATCAATCTGTTTCAGTCCCTGCCTATTTTACAACATGGTCTAATTCCAAGAACATACACTAGATAAAGAAAAATAATCTGTAGTTGTACATTACACACTGGTTAAAAACTCTGATGACTCTGGCATTAGATGAAAGTACTAAACTTCGAAGTCCTAAAGAAAATACTGTTGTTTAGACTGAAAATGAGAAACAGTACACTTTGGCAGTTTTATTAATTTATAAACTCAATTTGTAGAAAAAAGAATGCTCAACAAAATAAAAGATAGTGAATTTAGAGAGCTGCAAACATTTCATCTGTTTAAAACATGTAGGGGAAATAACTTTGTTTTCTTTCAAACTACATTTGCTAATAATTTTATATGAATACATGTTTATTTTCCTGCTTGTTTTCTTACCTAGTTCCATTCAGCTATCAAAACAGGAATTCCTTTCCACCTGCACCAATGCAGATAGTATCCAAACAAGTTGACTACAGGCTAAAAGAGTCATGTTTCCCATGAAATACTATTTCTTACTCCTTTGTTACCATTTTCTTGGTGATAAAAAGCATTGAAAAAAATGGTTTTATTATTCGCATGCAATTTTCTCTCTCCTTTATTTCTTTTTTTTTTTGTGAGACAGAGTCTTGCTCCATCAGACTGGAGTGCAGTGGCGCAATCTTGGCTCATTGCAACCTCGACCTCCCAAGTTCAAGCAATTCTCCTGCCTCAACCTCCCGAGTAGCTGGGATTATGGCATGCAGCACCACACCCAGTCAATTTTTGTATTTTTAGTAGAGTCGGGGTTTCGTCATGTTGGTCAGGCTGGTCTCAAACTCCTGACCTCAGGTGATCTGCCCACCTCGGCCTCCCAGACTGCTGGGATTACAGGCGTGAGCCACTGCACCCGGCCAATTTTCTCTCCTTTCTTCAAAAGAATCAACAGCTATATATCAAACACATAGCCATGTGCCATGCTTAAGAAGTGAGAAAACTAAAAAATAAATTATAAGTAAGGCAGGTGCTCTCTTATATCAGCTCACACCTAATTAGATCCTCCTTTACTTTTGTTGAAAGCAATTAGTTGGGAATCATCTAACTTCTAATAGGGTTTGTACACAGACATAAGAATTATTCAGTTTCTAATCTTCTGGGAAGTAAACCAAAATGGTTTTCCCAAAAACTATCTTATGAATATTAATTATGTCTCTAAAATTTTTTACCTCGAGACAGCATCTTTAATCAAATATAATAAAAAGGCAGTAATCGCAGCAGTTTGGAAGGCCAAGGCAGGAGGGTTGCTTGAGGCCAGGAGTTCAAGACAAGCCAGGGCAACATAGCGAGACCCCCATCTCTAAAAAACAAACAAGCAAACAAACAAACATTAATGCAGTATGGTGGTGCATACCTGTAATCCCAGCTACTTGGGAAGCTGAGGTGGGAAGCTCATTTGAGCCCAGGAGGTCAAGACTGCAGTGAGCCAAGATCATGCCACTGCACTCCAGCCTGGGTGAAAGAAGGTGACCCCAATCTCAAAGTATTAAAAAAGAAAAAACCAAAAAGGGACTGGAAAACTTAAAGTAGTCTTAAATTTTAATACATCTTACTGGGTGCGGCGGCTCATGCCTGTAATACCAGCACTTTGGGAGGCCGAGGTGGGCAGATCACAAGATCAGGAGATTAAGACTATCCTGGCTGCCATGGTGAAACCCCATCTCTAGTAAAAATACAAAAAGTTAGCCAGGTGTGGTGGTGAACACCTGTAGTCGGGAGGCTGAGGCAGGAGATCACTTGAATGCAGGAGGTGGAGGTTGCTGTGAGCCAAGATCGCACCACTGTACCCCAGCCTGGGCGACAGAGCAAGAAACCATTTCAAAAAAAAAAAAAGAATAGACCTCTTAACACTCTTAACAATACACCCTTAAACAACTTTTTTAGTTTTTATTTTAAAATTACAGAAATTCATCCAAGTTACAAGGCAATACAATGAGGTCCCCTATACTCTTTACTCAATTCCCCCCATGGTTATTTCTTATATAACTATAATACAATGTCAAAACCAGAAAAATCACATTGGTACAATGTGTATATAGTTCTATGCCATTTTATCACATGCATAGATTTGTGTAATCACAATCACAATCAATAAATAAAACTATTCTACCACTATAAAGAGCTTCCTCATGCCACACTTTTATAGTTTCACCCAACCCCGCCCCCACAAAAATCCCATGACTACCATTAATTTGTTGATGACCTCTACAATTTTGTTGTTTTCAGAATGCTATATAAATTCAATCATACACTATGTGTCCTTTTGAGACTGATTTTTTTTCACTTACATAATGCTCCTGAGATCTGTCCAAATTTTTGAGGGTATCAATAGTTCATTACTTTTATATTGCTAAGAGATATACCATAGTACAGATGTACCACAGTTTAATCATTCCTACTATTGTAGGACATTTTGGTTGTTTCCAATTTGGGGCCATTGAAAATAAAACCATGTATGGGTTTCTGTGCAGAAATAAATCTTAATTTCTCTAGGAGAAACTCCCAAGAGTACAACTGCTAAGTCATATGGTTAAGTGTATAGTTAGCATTTTAAGAAATTGCTAAACCATTTTCCAGAGCAACTATACTATTTTACAACTCCTACCAGCAATGTGTGAGAGACTGTATTACCATATCCTTGCCAACTCCAGTGGCTATTCCTTGCCAACATTTAATATTGCCACTAATTTTTTTTTTTTTTTTTAAGGTAGGGTCTGGCTCTGTCGCCCAGGCTGGAGTACAGTGGCATGATCAAGGCTCACTACAGCCTTGACCTCCCGGGCTTAAGTAGATCCTCCCACCCTAAATCCTTTGTTGCAAAATACCTTTTTGTGTCTTTTGCCCATTTTCTAAATGAACTGTTGTTTACTGTTGTTTTTAAAAAAGACTGTGATTTGAGAGTTCTTTATATATATATACACATATTTTTTTTTTGATACAGAGTTTTGCTCTTGTTGCCCAGGCTGGAATGCAATGTCGTGATCTTGGCTCACCGCAACCTCCGCCTCCCGGGTTCAAGCAATTCTCCTGCCTCAGCCTCCCAAGTAGCTGGGACTACAGGTATGTACCAGCACATCTAGCTAATTTTTGTATTTTTAGTAGAGACAGTGTCTCTCCATGCTGGCCAGGCTGGAGGCTGGTCTCAAACTCCAGACCTCAGGTGATCTGCCTGCCTCAGCCTCCCAAAGTGCTGGGATTACAGGCATGAGCCACCATGCCCGGTCTAGAGAGTTCTTTATATATTCTATATACAAGTCTTTTGTCAGATAGTGGTTTGCCAATATTTTATCCTAGTCTTTTCATTCTCATTACAAGGTATTTAGCACAGCAAAGGTTCTTAATTTTAATACATTCCAATTTAGCAATTTTTTATAGATCATGCTTTTTGTGTCATGTCTAAGAACTCTTCACCAAGCTTTAGTTCCCAAAGATGTTCTATGTTTTCTCCTAAAAGTTTTATAGTTTACATTTTGAACTTCAATCTATTATCCATTTTGGGTTACTTTGGTACCACTGTGAGTCTTAGGTCAAGATTTTTTTTGGGGGGGGGTCTATGTATTTGTCTATGGATATCCAATCGCACTGGCCCCACTTCTAAAGAATATTATTCCTTTCCTTTGAATTGTTTTTGTACCTTTGTCAAAAGCCAGGTTGCTGTAATTGGATAGGCTATTTTTGGGTTTGCTGTTCTGTTCCACTGACCTAGTGGTCAATGGAACAAACCAAACATATATATTTCGTTTCTGCCCCTGGTTTTAACACAAAGCTCCTAAAACGCTGGTAATTTCGTGAATGCTAGGGGTCCTAAGAGCATCCATCTTTTGTTCTAATATTTGGTCTTTGACCTTGGTTCCTGACACAGAACTCCTAAAACCCCTGACTGATAGCAATGATAGGAGCATCTTACATAAAGCTTCTAAATTCCTTAGACTTAGTATTAGTCCGATTTTATGCTGCTGATAAAGACATACCCAAGACTGGGCAATTTACAAAAGAAAGGCATTTAATAGACTCACAGTTCTACATGGCTGGGGAGGCCTCACAATCATGGCAGGTGAAAGGCATGTCTCACATGGTGGCAGACAAGAGAAGAGAACTTGTGCAGGGAAACTACTCTTTATAAAACCATCAGATCTCATGAGACTTATTCACTATCACTAGAACAGCACAGGAAAGACCTGCCCCCATGATTCAATTACCTCCTACTGGGTCCCTCCCATGACAACACATGTCAATTGTGAGAGCTACAATTCAAGATGAAATTAGGGTGTGGCACAGCCAAACCATATCATTCTGCCCCGGCCCCCTCCAAACCTCATGTCCTCACATTTCAAAACCAGTCATGCCTCCTCAACAGTCCCCCAAAGTCTTAACTCATGTCAGCATTAACGCGGAAGTCCACAGTTCAAAGTCTCATCCAAGACAAGGCAAGTCCTTTTTGCCTATGAGCCTGTAAAATCAAAAGCAAGTTTATTACTTCCTAGATAAAATGGGGATACAGGCATTGGGTAAATACAGCCATTCCAAATGTGAGAAATTGGCCAAAACAAAGGGGTTACAGGCACCATGCAAGTCCAAAATCCAGCGGAGCAGTCAAATATTAAAGCTCCAAAATGATCTCCTTTGACTCCAGGTCTCACATCCAGGTCACAGGGATGCAAGAGGTAAGTTGTATGGTCTTGGGCAGCTCCGCCCCTGTGGCTTGCAGGGTACAGCCTCCCTCCTGGCTGCTTTCACAGGCTGCTGTTGAGTGTCTGTGTCTTTTCCAGGCACACAGTCAAGCTGTCGGTGGATCTACCATTACAGGGTCTGGAGGATGGTGGCCCACTTCTCACAGCTCCACTAGGCAGCAGCCCAGTGGGGACTCTGTATGGGGGCTTCAACCCCACATTTCCCTTTTGCACTGCCCTAGCAGAAGTTCTTCCTGAGAACCCTGCCCCAGCAGCAACCTTGTTCCTGGACATCCAGGCATTTCCATATATCTTCTGAGATCTAGGCAGAGGTTCCCAAACCTCAGTTCTCGACTTGTGTGCACCGGCAGGCTCAACACCATGTGGAAGCTGCCAAGGCTTGGGGCTTGCTGCCTCTGAAGCCACAACCCATGCTGTAGCTTGGCCCCTTTTAGTCACTGCTAGAGCAGCTAGGAGGCAAGGTGCCAAGTCTCTAGACTGCACACAGCAGTGGGACCCTGGGCCTGGCCCAGTAAACCATTTTTTCCTCCTAGGCCTCTGGGTCTGTGATGGAAGGGGCTACCACAAAGGTCTCTGACATACCCTGGAGATCTTTTCCACATTGCCTTGGAAATTAACATTTGGCTTCTTGTTACTTATGCAAATTTCTACAGCTGCTTGAATTTCTCTTTAGAAAATGGAATTTTCCTTTCTATCACATTGTCAGGCTGCAAATTATTTGAACGTTTAATGCTCTGCTTCCCTTATACAATTAAATGCCTTTAACAGCACTCAAGTCACATCTTGAATGCTCTGCTGCTTATAAATTTCTTCTCCCACACCCTAAATCAACTCTCTCAAGTTCAAAGTTTCACAAATCTCTAGGGAAGGGGCAAAATGCCACCAATCTCTTTGCTAAAACATAATAAGAGTCACCTCTACTCCAGTTCCAATAAGTTCCTTATTTCCATTTGAGGCCACACCAGCCTGAACTTCATTGTCCATATCGCTATCAGCATTTTGGGCAAAGCCATTCAACAAGTCTAGGAGGTTGCAAACCATCCCACATTTTCCTGTCTTCTGCTAAGCTCTCCCAACTGTTCCAACCTCTGCCTACTACCCAGTTCCAAAGTCACTTCCACATTTTTTGGGTATCTTTACTGCAGCACCCCACTCTCCTAGTACCAATTTACTGTATTAGTCCATTTTTATGTTGCTTTATCAGCAACATAAAGACATACCGGATACTGGGGAATTTACAAAAGAAAGGCATTTAATAGACTCACAGTTCCATGTGGCTGGGGAGGCCTCACAATCATGGCAGAAGGTGAAAGGCATGTCTCACATGGCAGCAGACAAGAGAAGAGAACTTGCGCAGGGAAACTCCCCTGTATAAAACCATCAGATCTCATAAGACTTACTCACTATCATGAGAATAACATGGGAAAGACCCGCCTCCATGACTCTACTCCCACAGGGTCCCCCTCCACAACACATGGGAATTATGAGAACTACAAATCAAGATGAGATTTGGATAGGGACACAGCCAAATCATATCGGGCTTCCTTGGTGACAGGCATATCTTTGCTCTAATGAGGAAACTCTTGGTGGGCTCCTGAATGGCTTCAGGATGGGGAGCTGATCACTGAAAAGACCAAGCCATAATTTGAAGCTGGGGACTTTTAGCCCCATCTGCATTCTCCAGGGAGTGGCTGGAGATTGAGTTAGTATTTGATTATATGTACACACTGAAGCCTCCATAAAAAGTCTATCTGCTGAAGCCTCCAAAACTACAGGGCTTGGAAAACAAACAAATTATCAAACCTGAGGAGGGGGTTGTATAGCCAAGTCAGACAAAAGTGTGGATACTCCATACTTGCAACTAGCACCTGAAATGGGAGGTACGGTACTCTTGTGGGACTGAGCCTTTAATTTGTGGGAATCCTAGGTAATTAATGTCAAAAATTGAGTTAAACTATAGGACACTCTATTGGTGTCCACAGAGAACTGAGGAACTGCTTGGTGTGGAACACCCATACATTTGATATAACAAGTGCTGTGAATAAAGAAACTGTTTTTCTTTCATTATCTTTCTGCCAATACAATAGGATGATTCTTCCCACTTTTTTCTTCTTTTTCTAAATTGTTTTATCTATTCTAATTTCCTCATCTTTCCATATATATAATCTCGTCCATGTATTGAAAAAATCTTTGGGGATTTTGATAAGAATTGTTTTAAACCTGTATATCAACTTGAGTGGAATTAGCATCTTTACTGTATTGAGTCTTCCAATCTATGTACACAGTATTTCCATTTACTTAGATCTTTTAATTTTTTTCCCAACATTTTGTAGTCTCGGCATGTAAGTCCCATACGTATTTTGTTGGATTTACACCTAAAATACATCATTTCTTTTAGTAACTATAAATTACACTGTATTTTAAATTTTTTTCACATCTTCATTGATAGGATATACAAAAATACAATTAGTTTCTGTATGATCTCATAACGTGTGAATCTATATAACTCACTTATTAGTTCTAGATGTGTTTTTGTGTACTTTTTGGAATTGTCTATACACATAATGATGTCAACTACAAACAGGGACAGATTTATTTCTTCAGCTCTGATCTGTATGTCTTTTATTTGCTTGTTTTGCAGTATTGAGCTGGCTAGAACTTCCAACAGCATATTGAATAGCAGCAGTAGTGAGAGCAGACATCCTTTCTTGTTCTCAATCTTAGGGGGAAAGCATTCAATTTTTCACCAGTAAGTATAATGTTACCTTTGGCTTTCTGTAGCTGTTCTTTATCGAGTTGAAGCAGTTCCCCTCTATTCCTAGCTTTCTTTTTTAAAAATCATAAATGGATGTTGAATTTTGTCAAATGCTTTTTCCACATTTATATACATTTTGTAGTTTTCTGTTTTTGTCTTTGTCTGCTTTTCGTATCAGAGTAACACAGGCTTTAAAAAATAGAGGTCGGGCGTGGTGGTTCACGTCTGTAATCCCAGCACTTTGGGAGGCCGAGGTGGGTGGATCACCTGTGGTCCAGAGTTCAAGACCAGTCTAGCCAACATGGTGAAACCCCGTCTCTACTAAAAATACAAAAATAAGCTGGGTGTGGTGGCAGACGCCTGTAATCTCGGGAGGCTGAGGCAGGAGAATCACTTGAACCCAGGAGGCAGAGATTGCAGTGAGCCGAGATCGTGCCATTGCACTCCAGCCTGGGAGACAGAGTGAGACTCCATCTCCATAAATAAATAAATAAAGTGTTCTTCTCTCTTCTGTTTTTTTGGAACCAATTGTATAGAATGAATGTTAATTAGTCTTTAAACATTTACTATAATTACCTGGTAAAATCATCTAGGTTTGGAGATTTCTATTTTGAGAATTTTAAAATTATGAATTCAACTTTCTTAATAGTTATAGAGTTATTCAAATTATCTATTTTATATTGGGTGAGTTACAGCAGTTTGTGCTTTTCAAGTCATTTGTCCATTTCATCTAAGTGACTCAAATTTACATGCATAGAGTTATTTGCAGTAGTTTCTTATTAACTCGTTGATAGAGTTAATAAGAAACTACTGTAGGGTCTCTAGTGATATCTCATTTCATTTCTGATATTGATCATGTTGTCCATTTGTTCTAGGGGTGTAACAATTGTGTCATTCCCTCAAAGAGCCAACTGTGTGTTTCACTGATTTTTCTCTATGTTTTAATTTCATTGATTTCTGTTTTCATGTTTATTGTTTCCTTCTTACTGCTTGGCTTAACTATTTTGAGCTTCTTTTTCTATTTTTTTTTTTTTGAGGCAGGATTTTAGATTATCAATTTTAGACTCTCCCTCTTTTCCAGTATATGTAGTACAGTAAGCTTCCATCTGAATAATGCTTTAGCTGAATCTCAGAATTTTGATATGTTGTACTTTCATTCAATGTATTTTTATTTCTTTGAACCATTAACTATTTAGAAACATACTGTTTACTTTTCAAGTGTCCAGAGATTTTCCTATTTTCTTTCCATTATTGATATCTAGTTTGATTCCATAGTGGTTAGAGAACGTACTCTATATGTTTCAAATTTTAAAAAATTTTTCAGATTTCTTAGTGGTTCAGACTATGGTCTATCTTGGTATATTTTCCATGAACATTTGAAAACACTGTGTATTCTGCTATTCATGAATAGAATGTTCCATGTCTGTGTTTTATTTGGAAAGTGTTCATGCATCCCAGGATAAGATTGCTAATTTGCCCATCAACTGGACTCTTTAACAAATGTGACTATGGAAAACCATGTAAGAAACTAACCCATATAATAAGAAAGTATTAATGGAAGGGGAGATTATTCATATCATAAACTATTACTACAATAACTCCAGAAAATTACATATTTAAATTTCATTTGGGAAGGAGTATTTTTAGTTTACATGAGTATTAAAAATTACTTACTTTTGGGAAAATGTTAAGATTTTCATTTATGTAGCCCATCAACAAATATTTACTAAGCACTCTATCATATACAAAGGACTGTGGTTGGTCCAGACTTTCTAGGGGATCATAAACCAGGTATCTTGTAGACTCTCCAGCAGTTTTTTCCTTGTGTTAGATCACTGCCATCCAAAAGCATTTTCTGTGATGATGGAACTATCCTTCATCTGTGATGTCAAAGACTATAGTCACTAGATACATGAGGCTATTGAGCACTTAAAATGTGGCTAATGCTACAGAATAAATTTTTATAATTTTAATTTATATAATCACATGTGGTTAGTGTCTACCATATTAGAGACCGTAGCATCAGAACATAATACAGGCCCCTTGCATTTATTACACCTTCTTTGTTTAAAGCTGTGCAAGATTTGTCTGAATTTAAAGCGAATAAGACAGGAGTGACTGGGATACCTAGTTTTACATTAGACTGCTTCAGATTTTACTTTTACATTTTTTATCACATGGGCTAAAATTGCTCCTGTATGTAAGCTCCTGTCCAATCTTAGCTATTTGCTTTATTTAATTTTTGTTCAATAAAATGGATAGTGTTAAGTAATTGTCTTTCTGCCTTCATTCCAAAAATATGACTAATCTCGGCCAAGTAAGAGTTATTGTCCTCATTAGTTTCCCTGCCAAGGAAGCATCAACAGAAAATGCCAGCCTTCTACATAGTTCCTTCCATCTACATTCCTGTGTGGCTACTGGCTAGATCATTCTGCTCCTACCCACTGGGTGCGGATCAGCAGAAGTGTAAGTCAACTATGATGCAGATGCTATCCGGAGATTCAGAAGGGAAATCCTTAGGTGTGGTTTCCATGAATAAAAGGCCTTTGGACATGTAAACAGAGGAGATTAAACTTGTATTTCACTTTGATATTGTGATTTGCAGTAAGAAATATACATTTGGTCTTTGCCACCAGTTCCCAGCACAGTGCTTCCAAAACCCTTGTAATTTCCTGAATGACAGGAGTGCCAGGACTATCTTTTGTTCTAATATTTGGTCTGTGACTAGACACACAGCTCCTAAAATCTCTGGAATCTCAGAAGTGTCTTTTTGCATGCTAATGAGATATCCAGTGGCTAAAGGCTCCTGAAGAGCCTTAGGTTGGAGAATGGCTTCCAGGGGAACCAACAATATGATTAGAGCACTGAAGTTTCAGCTCTCCTCTCCTGATGTCTTACAAAGGAGGGACTGGTGGTTGAGTTAATCAGTATTGGCCAATGATTTTAATCAATCATGCCTACACAATGAGGCATCTATAAAACCCCAAAGGACCCGGTTTCAAGAGATTCTGGGTTGGTGAACACATGGAGGTTCTGAGAGGTGGTATGCCTAACTGGGGCATGGAAGCTCTGTGTCTCTCCCCCTTAATTGCCCTATATGTGTCTTGCATTTGGTTATTCCTGAGTTGTATTCTTTATAATAAACTGACACTCATAAGTAAAGTGTTACCCTGAGTTTTGTCAGCTGTTCCAGAAAATTTTCAAGCCCAAGGAGGGGTCATGAGAACTTCCCATTTATAGCTAGTCAGTCAGAAGCACAGGTGACAATTTGGCCTTGAGAGTGGCATTTGAAGTAGGGAGCAGTCTTGTGGGACTGAGCCCTTAATTTGTGGGGTCTGTAATAACCCCACGTATATACTATCAGAATTGCATTGAACTGTAATACACCCAGTTGGTGTCAGAGAGTTGGAAATTGGTTGATGTGGCAAAAATTCCCAGACATCTGTTTTCAGAAGAGAAATATTTTAAGTATAGGAAAACAGTTTATTTTTCCTTTTTTATTCATATAACTTTCTTTAAAGACAAGCAAATGATGATTGGTGGTAAAATATGCCCAGAAAAAAAGAAAAAAGGAAGAAACATAAACATAAGCAAATGAAAACAACTCAGTCCAGAGAGATGCATATATCCTCACTGTGTGGCAAACATAAAAATGCTTGATCTCCTCTTACCAAAAATACAGACTTAAATCTATACCTGTGAATAAAAGCATAGAACCCATGTAATAGCTACAGTATCATGTTCTGTATTCAGAAAAGGTTTCTTGGGACCCAGGAAAGAAGAGAAAGCTACGTTATTAGAAGTCACTATGTACACAATTATCTCCGGCTGAATGTAAACTGTGCTCTTGATGGGAATAGCTAAAGAAACATCAAATTTAAAGAAGGAGCCGAGCCATTAGTTAATTTTTCCATTTCAAACAGTGCTTTCTGTGCTTGCTGGTTTTGACCTTCTTTTATTCCTTCAGAGGCCATCTCCCCCTCTCTCTGGAAAAGACTGTAAATATCTATTTATTTTAGAACAACGGGGCTTGATTCCCTTAGTTAATGTAATATGCATACTAGTCTGTATGAACGCTAGGAATCATTTCTTTCAAAAGACATTAAAACTTTTATTATCCATCAAACTAAATCATCAAAATTATAGCTTCCCTCAAATTTTTAATAAGGTGATGTTGCTTGATAAACTACCACACATCTTTTGTCCTCAGATAAATATCATAGTTTCATAGCCCTCTGATAAATACTAGTAAGTATAGGATTGGCAATCCTATCAGAACATAAATCATAGTGAAGCATCTATCCAGTTCTCCAACAAGACTCCCCAGCTGATACATCAGTTCAAAAATAATCTTAAAAGCAGTCACCATCAAATTTATTACAAAACTTGCATTCACCAAGAAACTATGTCATAAAATTTCTGAGTTTAAATGTGTTCAAATGTTACTTCGTAGAGCATTTGACGTAACATTCAGGATAGCAAGAACAGAAGTAAAAGTTATCCATCCTCTTTAAGCTCTTAACCTTAGAGCTCTGCGCCTTTTCTTAGAAACATCATTCCTCCAATATTTCAGCCTAGATTTTTCTCACTGCTAATATTGCAGTTCTGAGAAGGCGGCAAATACTAAAGTTATCATCATTAGCAGAGGAGTGAACTGTGTCATGGATATGAACTGCACCACTTCTGAATGTTTTAGACATTTCTCATAGCAAAGAAGCATGGATAGGGATAACCAGTTCTATAACCTGAAATACTGCACAAAGGCTTATAATTTCTTATCTTGCATCTGTCATTTAGAGGTAAATTAATTTCCTTATTTGCTAGAGACTCGGGAATACATTTTGACTCCGTATTTTTCAATATTTAAGGGAACTATGTTGTTAGGTCCTCCTGCAATGTGAAAGGACCACAAGGTCTGACTCTCACAACTAATTTAAAAATTGGGATCATTGTAGAAAGCCTCTTCCATTAAAGCCACAGGTTGTAAGAATAACCTTGCTTTTCAAGATTAGTTATACTGAAACAAAACATTTTTCCCTTCTCTCTACCCAAATTCCTGAAGTCCCATTATACTTTTCTCAAAGAAGAGTTTATAATATAACTGGCATGAAGTCACCATTGTCTACAGAAATGGTTTCTGATATGTGAATTTAACAAATGATAGCATATAATTCCATAAAACACTGATACTTAGCACTTCCCCATAAAGCACAAAAAACTTGTGAAGTCACCATTCTCTACAGAAATGACTTGTGGTATGTGAATATCATAAATGATAGGCTATAATTCTATAAAACCACTGATACTTAGCACTTCCCTACAAATCACATAAAACTCGTAGACTGATTTTAATCAACCAATACAACTATTTCACTTCTGTTTAAGGAAGTATTCAAACTCAGAATTTATTTTGACTGTTTTAAGGCTTTGTAACTTGAGATGTCTCCAAAGAGAATGGTCTAAAGAAAGGTACAACTTGGCAATGCAATGATAGCATATGTAACTGATACAAATACTCTTAGGGAATCACTCTGCAAACCCCTGAACTTATGAGGGTAGGTACTATTAAGTAGACATCTCTGCTACAAAGCTAACAGGTTTGTGAAAGTATTCCTCTTCTTAAATTATTGCCAATTCTACCCACTTTGGTTACTCTATGAAATACTGATCCGGTGGACCCTCATCCTCACTCCTCCCATTAATTTGATATTGTAGGCTCTAGTCAATTATATGAATTTTTTCTTTTTTTTTGAGACAGAATTTTGCTCTTGTTGCCCAGGCTGCAGTGTAATGGCACAATCTCAGCTCACCACAACCTCTGCCTCCTGGGTTCAGTCGATTCTCTTACCTCAGCCTCCCAAGTAGCTGGGATTACAGGTGTGTGCCACCACGCCGAGCTAATTTTGTATTTTTAGTAGAGACAAGGGGTTTCACCATGTTGGTCAGGCTGGTCTTGAACTCCCAACCTCAGGTGATCTGCCCTCCTTGGCCTCCCATGAATTTTTGCCCATAAAATGAAATCAAAGAAAGGCATAGCAGGGAGAAACCAGCTGGCTCTGTGTGATATAATCCCATGAGAAACAACATGCAATGAAAGAAAGTAACACTAATTATTACTATACCTATACTAAAACAGTAAATGGAGAAAAATTCTGGGTTCATAGATTGGTAGATCAGTATCAGTAAGATGTCATGTCTCCCTAAATTGATCTACAGATTTCAGTGCAATCTTCACCAAATTTATGGCACACATTTTTGTAGATATTAACAACTGAGTTTTGACAAATGCACAGAGATATGTATCCCCACTAAATAATATTTCCTGATCTTCATTTAACCTTCAAGCCTTTTCTACTGCATTTATGCTTTACATAGTCAATATGATTACTTAATATATGCACGTAGCCAAAATAATTTTTAGTGCCCTATTTAGAAATAAAAATAACATAATAGGTCAGGTGTGGTGGTTCATGCCTACAATTCCAGCACTTTGGGAGGCCGAAGTGGGCAGATGGCTTGTGCCCAGGAGTTTGAGACCAGCCTGGGCAGCACGGTAAAACAGTGTCTCTACAAGAAAACACAAAAATTAGCCAAGCTGGTGGTGTGCACCTGTGGTCCCAGCTACCTGGGAGGCTAAGGTGGGAGGATTGCTTGAGCCCGAAAGGTGGAGATTACAGTGAGCTGAGGCTGTGCCACTGCACTCCAGCCTGGGTGAAAGAGTGAGACCCTATCTAAAATAACATAACATAACATAACATAACATAACATAAAATAAAATAAAATAAACATTATGTCTGGCTTTCTTATTCAAAACAATTTCATGAAAAAATAAATATTTTCACTTTACAAGAACTATGCTTCTGGCAGAATGTACATGTTTGAGAAATGTTTGCTGAGTGAACATATATAAGTATAAATTTTAAACACATTCCAGGAAGTTGAGATGATGTAAAAGAAAGTGAGAAAGTTCCATAGTCATTTTCTACATGTTCTTCTATGCTCAAAAACTCTTTATAGTCTCATGGCACAAGGGAAGAAGTTTAGACCTATTAATGAAACATTAGGAGCCATAAACAATTGGCCCCTAATGACTTTCCAGACTTCTCTTCTATTACAACCTAACATCCTTCCAAATCCAAAATAAATACTAAGCGTCAAGCAATTAAACATACTACTTCAGGACTTTTGTTAATGCAGTACAAATGCCTCTTCTCTTTAGCATGTGTTCGAGTTCCACCTATGTTCCAGTTACTGTTGCTACATAATAAATTAATCCCAAACATAGCTTAAATTAAGGATCATCTTAACATGGTCAAAGGAGTCTGAGGATTAGGAATTCAGATAGCATAAAGAGGCAATGGCTTGTTTTTGCTCTACAATGTCCGGGGCCTCAGTTAGGACAACCTGGAGACTGAAGATGATGCAACAGTTGGAGGCTGGAATCACCTGAAGTCTTGTCCTCTCATACGCCTGGTACCTGGGCTAGGAGACTCGAAGGCTACGACTGCCAAACAGAATACCAACCCTTGGCCTTTTCAAATGGTTTGATTTCTTCAAAGAATGCAGACCTCAGAGTAGTCAGATTTCTTACACTATAGGCTCAGGGATCTAAGCACAAGTATTCCAAGAAAAAGGAATACACCTGGATCATCGTTTATGACCCAGCCTCAGAAATGCATATTCTTTTGTTCCAATCAGTTATGAGACCACCCAGATTTAAGGAAAGAGGAAAGATGTATACATCTTGATGGGAGGGGTATAAAAGAACTTTAAGGCTGTGTTTAAAAACTACCACAGCTTGGCCGGGCGCGATGGCTCAAGCCTGTAATCCCAGCACTTTGGGAGGCCGAGACGGGTGGATCACGAGGTCAGGAGATCGAGACCATCCTGGTCTACACGGTGAAACCCTGTCTCTACTAAAAATACAAAAAACTAGCCGGGTGAGATGGCGGGCGCCTGTAGTCCCAGCTACTCGGGAGGCTGAGGCAGGAGAATGGCGTGAACCCGGGAGGCGGAGCTTGTAGTGAGCCGAGATCGCGCCACTGCACTCCAGTCTGGGCGACAGAGTGAGACTCCGTCTCCAAAAAAAAAAAAAAAAACTACCACAGTTTTTATAATCATGCAAAATTTTTACCTCCAAGAAAATGTTTACAAACTCTTCCTAGGCAAACTTAAATCCTTCCAATATACTCTTAGTATTTTATAGTTATTATCATCACGGTACTTAATATAACCTCCCATTTAATTGGGAGTTCCTCGAGATGGGCTTCATAATTTGTATATCCCATTACAGCACCTGGTATAGTGCTCTATACTAATGTCACAAATACATTTTTTCAATATTTATTCTATAGTCAAACTATCCCTGTTTGCAGATGACATGATTCTACACCTAGAAAATGTCATGGTCTTGGCCCAAAAGTTCCTTCAGCTGATAAACAACTCCAGCTAAGTTTCAGGGTACAGTATCAATGTACAAAAACTACTAGCATTCCTATACACCAACAATAGCCAAGCTGAAAGCCAAATCAGGAATGCAGTTCCATTCACAATTGCCAAAAAAAGAAATACCTAGGAATACAGCTAACTAGGAAGGTGAAAGAGCTCTACGATGAGAATTACAAAACACTGCTCAAAGAAATCAGAGATGACACAAACAAATGGAAAAAAACATTCCATGCTCATCAGAGGAAGAATCAATATTGTTAAAATGGCCATATTGCCCAAAGAAATTTATAGAATTTAAAATGGCCATATTGCCCAAAGAAATTTATAGGTTATTCCTAGCAGACTATCAATAACATTCTTCAAAAACTAGAAAAAAAAAATTTCAATTCATATGGAACCAAAAAAGAGCCAGAATAACCAAGGCAAATCTAAGCAAAAAAGAACAAGGCTAGAAGCATCATGTTACCCTATTTCAAACTATACTACAGGGCTACAGTAACCAAAACAGCACGGGCCGCCACAAAATCAGACACATAGACCAATGGAACAGAATAAAGAATCCAGAAATAAGGCTGCATAAATATAATCATCTAATTTTGAACAAAGTCAACAAAAACAAGCACTGGGGAAAGGACTCCCTATTTAACAAATAGTGCTGCAGTAACTGGCTAGCCATATGCAGAACATTGAAATTGGACCCCCTTCCTTACATCATATACAAAAATTAACTCAAGATAGAATAAAAACTTAAATGTAAAACCCAAAACGATAAAAGCCCTGGAAGACAACCTAGGCAATACCATTCCAAATATAGGAACTGGCAAAGAGTTCATGACAAAGATGCCAAAAGCAATTACAACAAAAGAAAAATTAACAAGTGGGATCTAATTAAAACTAAAAAGCTTCTGCACAGCAAAAGAAACTATCAACAGAGTAAATGACAACCTACAGAATGGGAGAAAATTTTTGCAACCTATGTATCGACAAAGATCTAATATCCAGCAACTATAAGGAACTTAAATTTGCAAGAAAAAAAACCCATTAAAAAGTGGGCAAAGGACACGAACAGACATTTTTCAAAAGAAGACACACATGTGGCCAACGAGCATGTGAAAAATGCTCAATTTGACTGATCATTAGGGAAATGAAAACCAAAACTACAATAAGATACCATCTCACACCAGTCAGAATGGCTACTATGAAAAAGTAAAAAAAAAAAAAAAGATGCTGGCAAGGTTGTGGAGAAGAGGAAACACTTACACACTCTTGGTGGTAGTCTAAATTAGTTCGACCATTGTGGAAAGCAGTGTGGCAATTCCTCAAAGAGCTAAAAACAGAACTATCATTTGACCCAGCAATCCCATTACTGGGTATATACCCAAAGGAGTATAACTCATTCTATCATAAAGACACATGCACCCATATGTTTACTGCAGTACTGTTCACAATAGCAAAGAGATGAAGTCAACCTAAATGTCCATCAATGGTAGACTGGATAAAGAAAATGTGGTACAAATATACCATGGAATACTATGCAGCCATAAAAAAGAATGAGATCATGTCCTATGCAGGAACATGGATGGAGCTGGAGGCCATTATTCTCAGCAAACTAACAGAAAAACTGAAAACCCAATAATTCATGTTCTCACTTTAAGAGGGAGCTAAATGATGAGAACCTATGAACAACAAGAGGGCAACAACAAACACGGGGGCCTACTTCAGGGTGGAGGATGGAAGAAGGGAGAGAATCAGAAAAAATAACTGCTAGGTACTAGGCTTAGTACCTGGGTGACTAAATAATCTGTACAAACAAACCCCCATGACATAAATTTACCTATATAAAAAACCTGCACATGAACCCCTGAACTATAACAAAAGTTTAAAATGTGTATTTTTATTCCACAACTACTACAAATTCTATAACCTACTAGTGATAAATAGCAGTGAATAAGGCAGACTTTGTGTCTGGTTTTTAAAACACTATTGTCCATCAGAATGAAATTAAATAAGTAATGATGGTAAAATACAAACCCAATAAATAGCAGCTACTAGACCAAGTTACTTATAAATGTTCTCAGCTTTAGATTTCTAAATCTCTGTAACAGGAATAACATTCATTTCCGGTAAGTAACTACAAAGAGCAAATAGGATGACAACGTGCTAAATGCTTAGCATGGTACCTAAAACATTGTAAATAATCAAGAAATGTTATTTTCTAAATGTCACCAAAATATTATAAATGTAAAATACTGATTTTTATATGTGTGCTTTATTGTATAATACTGAGTAAGTTTACTGCTATAACCCAAATCTCAATGTCTTAACACAACAAAAGTCTAATACTCATTAAATAATAATTTGGGGGTGGGGGTGAGCAGGAGTATCGCAGTAGAGAGAGAATACTTGGTACATGGTCATTTAGGGAACTAAGTTCCAAAATCTTGTGAGATCTACTTTGGAGGACATAATTGAAAGGGAAAAGAAAGCAAACCCTACCTTTGCCTTGAAATGACTTCTGCTAATATTCCATTGACAAGGAATAGTCACACAGCCTTCATACATGAGGGCTATCTGAGTCTATCTGTATGCCCCAGAAGAGCAGAGACAGAATTAGTTTCTGCCACAATCCCTAATTTAAGTCACTAAATACCTATTTTTTTTAATTCTTCCTCCCAGATACAGAATGCACTCAAGCTCTCCACTAGGAAGATTACCAAAGATCCCAGCCAGGACAAAATCTAGGATCTCCAGTTCATACATAATCTTCTTCATCAGATGTAGATGTCGCTTTCCATGTCCCTACAACATATGCCTTAAAGACAAGCTTTCTGTCCCATCTCCCTCTGTACAAAACACATACCATGGGAAAACAGAGAAAGGATAACAACATTTAGAAAGGCCAAAAAAAGGGAAAATATTTGGTGGTTGCTAATCTGTAGCATTCTGAAATCCCACTGGATGTATAAACATTGTGAAGGAAGAAATTCCTTGTTAAGGCCCTAATTTTGTTCTCCAGGAGAAACTCCCTAGTCCTTTGTTGTTCTCCATGGCTCCTAGTTTCACCCTCTATGGGTTTTCCTTACCTGTTATCTCCCGTGGCCACATATGAAGTTGGTGTTGAGAAGTATGCCACTTGAGGATAGCTAGAGCTCAATGAACAGTCACATGCCTTCTAAGGCCAAGTTCGCAGTTTCTCTAGCAACAAAATTCCATCAGAATCATAGCAACTTCCAGTCAGATCCAAATGCTAATAACCAACCCCAAAATTACTTTTTATCATTCTCAAATCTGCTTTATTTATTTGCTTCTTTTCCCAATGCCTCATCTCTCCGTTAATTTACTGGTGGCTACTTTGACTTTTCAGGCTCAAGAAAGCCACATATCTTTTTTTTTATTATTATACTTTAAGTTCTAGGGTACATGTGCATAGCGTGCAGGTTTGTTACATATGTATACTTGTGCCATGTTGGTGTGCTGCATCCATCAACTCGTCAGCACCCATCAATTCATCATTTATATCAGGTATAACTCCCCAATGCAATCCCTCCCCTCTCCCCCTTCCCCATGATAGGCCCCAGTGTGTGATGTTCCCCTTCCCGAGTCCAAGTGAACTCATTGTTCAGTTCCCACCTATGAGTGAGAACATGCGGTGTTTGGTTTTCTCTTCTTGTGATAGTTTGCTAAGAATGATGGTTTCCAGCTGCATCCATGTCCCCACAAAGGACGCAAACTCATCCTTTTTTATGGCTGCATAGTATTCCATGGTGTATATGTGCCACATTTTCTTAATCCAGTCTGTCACTGATGGACATTTGGGTTGATTCCAAGTCTTTGCTATTGTGAATAGAAGAAAGCCACATATCTTAATCTGACCATTGTATCAATGTGTAGCCACTCGGCTCAACTGAGAAGTCTTATGGGGTCTTTTTTGCTCAAAGCCTTCTTAAAACCCATCTTTTATTTTTGAGAGTTTAAAAACAGTCATTTTTTTCCAATTCTGAATTTCTGGTTATTATTTTCTTTCATTCCTGGAAACCAAACAATACTTTCCTAAACTGATCTCCTCCTTGACTACATTTGGCAAGGTAGTGCAATTACAATGAACATATACTACTAACAACTTCTTTTCTTAAACCTTCAATCTTGGTAGAAACATGGAATGGCCTCCAAGTTGCCAAAAGTAAGAGCTTTGCAAATATTCATCACGTGACATGGATATCTAGCCATCCCAGTATGCTATATGTGTTCCCCACTGCTCAACCCTTAGGCAAATGTCATATACCTTGGGATCTTGTTACTGTAGCAACCCAATTCAAAATGTCAATTTCTGTGTTGATCAGGGTAGCTAACTCTCTCTGCTGTAACAACCAACTCCAAAGCTTCAGTGGCTTACACAACAAAAGTTCTCCCTCTTATGTCACAATCGATTTGGGACAGGGAAAGATGGTCTTTCACTATGTGACTCAATGACATTTTGTCTACTAGTGTCTATCCTAGGGCCTTGGAAACTCCCACTAAATATTCCTCAATGAAGAGAGTATGGAAAGTTTTGAAGGAAATTTTAGGGTTAGGGCTAAACGTCATGTTCATTATTTTCACCTACATTCCACTTTCGAGAGCTAGTATCATGGCCCCACCTAATACAAGAGGAAGTACAGTCTAATAGTATGCCACAGAAGAGAGAAAATGGTTATAAAAGAATAAGCACCCAGTCTCTGCATATCTCTATCCTTGAACAAAAATTGCATACTCTTATCTATGCCAAAATCCAAGACTATCATTTCAAGCAGACCCTTCTCAGCCCACAGATGAAGGGAATTCAATAGGTTCATTTAGTTACTGTAAAGTATAATCCTGACATAACCATATGAACTTAATCCAAATCAAATATTTTATCATCATTCTTTTAAAGATAGATTATCTTAATCATGATTGGATAAAATTTATGACAGAAAACTCATTACTTTTTCAGGGGCGAAACACCATTTTCATTCCTGACCAAATATCTACATAAAAGATTATGATGAACAAATCAAGATCTATTATTTCTGGAGAATGGGACTATTGATGGAAGAGGGGGTACTTAAATGGAAATATAATAATTTAATATTTAAATTTCCTTTAAGTTGACTAAAATGTTTTAAAATCTATTTCAAAGAAAAAAATTGTTTTGTTACGATAATCTGTCTTGTTTAAACAATTAAAAATATTTTGCTGACTAGAAATCAACTCCAAAAGCTAGTTTTTAACCTGCTCAGTTGAAAACTCTTTAGCAAGAAATAACTGATCATCTGTTTTAGTTCTACCTTAACATAAATGTCCCACATGTTGTACCTGGATAAAACAGTAAAGACTTAAATGCTCCAAAGAAAAACATACTTTAAGTATAAAGGGAGGCATTTAGTTGTTGTTTTTTTCCCTCAAGTCTATATAAAAAGGTCAACTGCTAAGTAAAAACAAGAATAGGAATGAAATGGGAGGATAAATTACCAAATAAGGATAAAGGTAGAACTGGAGCAATTACTTAATATATTAAATTATTTATCACATATGACTTAAACCTTCTGGAATTGGGGTGAAATCATTATAGAAACACCAGTCAGCATTTCTTGTAAGACTCCTAGTTAAGTAAAAGGTTCTTCCCAACTTGCAATGCTAAAGGTTGACATGTATTTCCCTTGGAGAACATGTCTATATGTTATCAAATATTATATTCCAAAATACACAGTCTCTAGCCTTCAGGGACTCAATGACATTTGAAAACATCTATGCATACATACACAATACTTTATACCTCTAAAAATATCCAGTAATCCAGTTCTAAAGAGGTTCTATAATGTTGACCAGAAAATCCCTTGGCATTTCTTTGCTTGCTCAGCCATCTGGATCCATCTTTTTTCATGGATTAGGGAGGAAGAGCACAAGCTTCCATACATCCATACATCCATTGATATCTTTAATTAGGATTCCTTTCCCCCCCAAGTTGTTGAAAGTCAAAGAAATGGCACACCCAAAATATCTTTGAAAATGGTAAAAGTGGTATTCAAATGTTACTACTGCACAGAGCTTACTTTCTTGGTTATAAGAATAACTCCCATTCATATAATTATTTACAGATCACAAAGTATACAGCAGGTTAATCTGATTACTTAAACTAGTTGACAAATGCAGGAAATCAGAAAAAATGATAAGCATCTCTGTTCATTTTAGCTCAAAACATAAATGTACAACTTTTACTACAATAAGACACTTTTAGATTTAGAAGAAATGTGATGATTTCCTGAATAACTTTCCTACTGTTTTATCATAAATTAAACTAAATTATTGAGTATAACATAAAATTATGGACTGGGGAACTTTGGCTAGCACCGAAGAAATTTCTAGCTTTGCAGGTTATTTTTGGCCATCTTCCTCTTTATATTTAAATAGGTCTATTGCTGTCACTATGAGTATGATTCCTACATCACCCATAATTTCATTTTCCAGTGAATAGTCAACATTAATCAACTATTACTGTCATCTTCACTAAACTTTCAGGAACACATACTTTTATAGCTATCAGCCAATAAACTACATTTTTATTTCTTTTTGTGATTCATTATTTTCTGTAGCATCGTCAAAGTTAGTTTTTGTTTTTCTCTAAGATTTACTAAAAATTAGGCTGGGAATTCTGCTGCACCTGTGGAACTGAACTGGGAATTCTGTTCTGTTGTAAAAACTATCCATAATGCAGATGACTTGTAAAAGATGTATAGAATCTATGATTTTGAATCCAATTTATCTTAAAACATAACTTAAAAATTATCTTCATGCCAGAACCCCTTGATCTATATGCTCAATTAAGGAAGGCACATTTATTAATTAGAAAATACCCCAAATAGGCCAGAAGTGGTGGCTCACACCTGTAATCCCAGCACTGTGGGAGGCCGAGGTGGGTGGATCACCTGAGGTCAGGAGTTCAAGACCAGCCTGACCAACATGGAGAAACCCCCTCTCTACTAAAAATAGAAAATTAGCCGGGTGTAGTGGTGCATGCCTGTAATCCCAGCTACTTGGGAGGGTGAGGCAGGAGAATGGCTTGAACCTGGGGGGCGGAGGTTGCAGTGAGCTGAGATTGTGTCATTGCACTCCAGCCTGGGCAACAAGAGTGAAACTCCATCTCAAAAAAAAAAAACAGAAAAAAGAAAAAGAAAAGAAAAGAAAATACTCCATATATTGTCCTAATTTCCTCACAACTGAGATACAGTGAATGCCTACTGTATTTCAGGTATTAAAAGATTTGTAGAAAAATAACATTTACTCAGAGGTGAGAACAATGACACAAATAGTGTCACCCAAAGTCAAAGTATACCATAAGAAACATATAAACGATGAACCAAAGATATAGCAGGATTCTGACTAAGGGAATCAAAAATGTTCCACATGTGCTGCAGAATCAACCATGGGTATTAAATGAAAAGCAAGAAGGCAAGAGAAGGGGAATTCAAAGAGAAAGGTATAGCTTGATAGAAGGCACAGAGGTCTGAAAATCCGTAATACATTCTCTGGGAAAAAAAAATAAAATAAAATAAAATATGGCTCATACAGAATGTTTGGGAAGAAGCAGAAAAGGATGATAGTACCAGATGAGGCTTTCCTTTGAAAAATAACTTATAGGCAATTAATGAAAGGCATTTTCTACAATGATAAAGAGGATTCACTTCATTCTGCAGATAGTGGGCTGTCCCTGACACTTTTGGAGTAAGATAAAAGTGACAAAATCAAATTACTGTTTAGGAATAATAACTCTGGTGACAGTGAAATGTAAGCAATGATAAACTAGAGGAAGACTTGATAAGAAATTTTTATGATTACCAAGAAGAAAGATAATGAAAGCCTTAAGTTTAAGTAGTAGAGGCCAAGATGGACCAATTTGGGGCCACAAAACTAGCATTCATAAAATTTAAAATAATTTGAAATCTACATCTTCTGACCACCATGGAATTAAATTCAAAACCAATTTATCTACAAAATCTCACAATATTAGGAAATACTACTCTAACACAATTCTAAATAAGCCATGGGTCAAGAATTATTCAAAAGAAAAATTCGAAAATATTTTAAGTGAATAAAATAAAACACAATTTAATAAAGTTTGTGAGATGCAGTTAAAGCAGTACTTGAAGATTAATTTAGAGCACTAAACACTTTTACCAGAAAGGACTAAAGGTCTCCAATCAATGACTTCAGCTTCTACCCTAAAAACTTGAAAATGTAATGCAAATTAACCCAAAAGTAAGCAGAAGGAGGAAAATAATATAGTTGAGAATGGAAATCAACGAAAGTGGCAACAAAAGTAACAGAAAAACATAAATGAAAGCTGGTTTTGAAAAGATCAACAAAACTTATAGATTGATCAGGGAAAAAAGAAAGAAGGAAGTTTTATAATTTTAGAGTTTACATTTAGGTCTACAATTAATTTGGATCTTTTTAATATACTGTGAGATATGGATTGAAGATCATTTGTTAATATGGTTATTCAGTTATTCCACACCATTTGTTGAATAGACTATCCTTTCTCCACTGAATAATCTTTATACATTTTTCAAAAAAATTGGTTGTCCATATATGTGTGGGTCTATGTTTGTATTCTCTATTTAGTACTATTGATTAAATTAATATTGTTTATTGTCTATCTCATCTACAGTATTAAACTATTTTAGTCATTATAATGTGTCTTCAAGTTAATTAGTGGAAGTCCTCAAACTTTGTTCTTACTTTTCAAAGTTGTTTTGCCTAGTCTATGTCTTTTGCATTTACATATAAATTTGAATTTCAATAGATTATTGCTATCCTATACAAAAATAACTTTTGTAAATTCATCTTTTATCTTGCAACTTCTAAGAACTCCTTAATTAGTTTTAGTAGTGTTTGGAGATTCTGGAAAGTATTCCACATACCGGATCATTTTATCAACTCTTTTCTGTATTTTTTATCTTTTAAAGAAAATCCCCATGAAATAGTTTCGGTATTTTCTTCTGGCCTACGTTTTAGTTCAGTAATTTTCTTCAACAATGCCCAATGTGCTGCTAAGTCAATCCTCTGAGTTGCTAATTTCAGTTATCATACCTTTTCAGTTCTCATATTTGATGTAATTCCTAGTTTCTAGTTCTCTGCCACATACTAAGTCTTTTTCCCCCTTAAACATATTAAGCACAGCCATGTGTGATAGTGCCATTAGCTAAATCCCCTGTGAGTCTGTTTCTACTAATATTTCTCTTAGTTTCTTAATCACATTGTCTTACCTCCTCGAATGTCTGACTACTTTTGATTGAATGCTAAATGCTGTATGTTTTTTATGTGACCATAACTTGAGCCTCTCAATGGTGCTGCCTTCATCCAAATTAAACTTACGTTTTCTTTTAGCAGGCAGCTAGCCTAATGGCCCTAGAAATAACAAATCGCCTTAATTCAATCAGTTAAAATTATTCAAGGTTAGGATTCAGTCCCAGTAAGAGCTGATCTATTTCTAGTTCACCAATACACATACAATATAATCTATTTTGACAAACTAAATCCAGAAACTGATTTAAGTTAAAAGAATAAAAGTTACCCAGTTTCTGACTCCATTAAAGTCAGAAAATTCTGACTACCTATTTTAGTACTGAAAGCTCTCCCAAAAATTAAATGCCCTCTATATTCTGTTTTTGTGTTAAACTCCAACTGGACTTCTTTATTAATTATAAAACAAATAACCATTTGCAGTAAGCTATAATGTTAGTCACATAGAAAACACGTTAGCAACAATAGTTTCTGCAAATAGTTGTAATTCAGTAATTGTTTCACTATCACTCAGAAGAGAATTATTTTATACACTGGTTGCATTTAGTCCAAAATTTAAATCATTTTCCCTCATTAGAGAACAGTAAAATGTAAGAGAAATATAAATTTAATGTTTTTAATTTGTTCAAAATTTTAAAACATTAAATTTTGTAACACTGTTGCCATGTTCTGTTGATAGATATATTAGAGAGGGTGGAACAAATTCATAAAGTATGAGGCCTGCTTGGTTCAAAGAACGTAGAGACAGAACACTCAAATATATATTATTCCCATTTATTTGTTTTTTTAAAGGGGAACTTTGGGGTAATGCCAAACAATAATATTTATGTTTATAGTCCAGAACTTTATGTGTTCTTTTGTTAAAATTTCCCACCAATTTTATTCTCATTTCAGAGGGGAAGGTCATACATATTTTAAAACTTCACATATATAAAGGATTAAATAGCGAAATAACATTTGTATTTCTGACAATTTTCAACTCTACCTTATTCTAAAATAGAGTAACCTTTTAAATGTCTTCATAATTTTATTTTTCCATGCCTACTAGTGTTTTCACATTATTGAAACAGTTACAAATGGGGAAAATTACCATGCACTTTATACTATTTGTATCTTTTCAAGGATACAACTTATCAAGCTATCAGATCATTTACTTTACTGAAAGAATGAATACAAATTGATGGTGGCAGTGGTCAGTTTGGAGGAGCCATTGTGGGAATGCCAGCTGCAGTTGGGGACATGGGGCTGGGGCTGTGCACTCCACAGAGCCCATGGTGGTGGGGAACAGGTGGGAGACCCGCCACCAAACAAGTCCCGTGCTACCAGGCACAGCTGCAGCCGCCCAGCTGCAGCTCTGGACCCGGGCATCCCTGCACTCTCGGAAGCCCAGGAAGCCCCCCATCCCCACAGGCTTGGAAATGCCTGCTCCTGTTCCCTGGCCTCTCCGCGCTCCCAGTGCTCACTCCGATTTCAGAGCAAAGTTGTGGCCGAACCCGGGTGCTGTCGCCACCTGGCCAGGTGTGTGCACTCAGGGCAGTGCTGACATGCCAGCCCCTTGCTGCCTGCCTCACCCACCTCTGGACTTTGGTAACCGGTGAGTATGGGAGGGAGGCTTTGGGGTGGTGCTGAAGGCAGCTGGGTGCAGGCCTGCAGCGGACCCTTTGTGCGAACAGCCTGGGCACCATGGACAGCATGTCGATGGCAGTGGGAGGCAGACAGATTACCAGGCAGGAAGGGGCGGGTCCCCAGTGAAACCCCCACCTTAAGGCCAAGGATAGCCTGAAGCCTGGGGTCCAGGCCATCCAGTTCTGGGTGAAGTCGGGGTGCCAGTTCTGGGTGAAGTCTGGGGCTCAGAGTGAGAACTTCGTTGATGACTGTTCAGCCAATCAGATGGCGCTTTTTCCAGACCTGTCCATGGCTACCCATGGACCAATCAGCACGCAGAGCCAAATCAGGAATGAACTCCCATTCACAAAGGCCACAAAAAGAATAAAATACCTAAGAATACAGCTAACCAGAGAGGCAAGGGAGCTCTGCAAGGAGAACTACAAACCACTGCTCAGAGAAATCAGAGATGACACAAACAACTGGAAAAACATTCCATGCTTATCAGAGGAAGAATCAATATTGTTAAAATGGCCATACTGCTCAAAGTAATTTATAGATTCAAGGCTATGCCTATTAAACTACCATTGACATTCTTCATGGAACTAGAAAAAACTATTTTAAAATTCATATGGAACCAAAAAAGAGCCCAAATAGCTAAGGCAATCCTAAGCAAAAAGAACAAAGCTGAGACATCATGCTACTCAACTTCAAACTATACTACAGGGCTACAGTAACCAAAACAGCATGGGACTGCCACAAAATCAGACACACAGATCAATGGAACAGAACAGGGAACCCAGAAATAAGACTGCACACCTACAACTATCTGATCTTCAACAAACGTGACAAAAACAAGTACTGGGGAAAGGATTCTCTATTCAATAAGTGGCACTGGAATAACTGGCTAGCCTCATGCAGATGATTAAAACTTCCTTCCTTACACCATATATAAAAAGTAACTCAAGATGGATTAAAGAGTTAAATACAAAACCCAAAACCATAAAAACCCTGAAAGACAACCTAGGCAATACCATTCTAAACATAGGAGCTGGCAAAGAGTTCATGACGAAGATGCCAAAGCAATTGTAACAAAAGCAAAAATTGACAAATGGAATCTAATTAAACCAAAGAGCTTCCGCACAGCAAAAAAAACTATTAACAGAGTAAACAGACAACCTACCGAATGGGAGGAAATTTCTGCAAACTGTGCATCCGACAAGGTCTAAATTCAGCATCTATAAGGAACATAAATCTACAAGAATAAAACAAACAACCCCACAATAAGACGGGACCTTCTAGTTGCAAGAAAATGAGCTTAGGGCTCCCACTGATTCTACATTATGGTGAGTTTTATAATTGTTTTATTATATATTACAATATAATAATAATGGAAATAAAGTGCACAAAAATGTAATGCACTTAACTCATCCTGAAACCATACCCCTGCCCAGAATCCATGAAAAAACTGTCTTCCACGAAACTGGTCCCTGATGCCAAAAAGGTTGGGGACCACTGCTCTGGAACAAATGGACCTAACCGACATATACAGAACATTCCACCCAACAACAGAAGGACAAACATTTTCCTAAGCACACATTAAACATTCTCCAGGATAGATCAAGTTAGGTCACAAAACAAGTCTTAATAAATTTACGAAAACTGAAATCACACTGAGAATATTTTCTAAACAAATTAGTATGAAATTAGAAATCAATAATGGGAGAAAAAACTGGAAAATTCACAAATCTATGGAAATTAACACACTCAAGCAACTAATGGATCAAAGAATAAACTAAAAGAGAAGTCAGAAAATATCTTGAGAAAGTGAGAATGAAAAAATAACATATCAAAACTTATAGGATGCAGCAAAAGCAGTTCTAAGAGGCAAGTTTATAGTACTAAATGCCTACATTAAGAAAAAAATCAAAGATCTCAAATAAACAACTTCACTTTATACCTCAAGAACTAGAAAAAGAAGAGCAAACTAAGTCCAAGTCAGCAATAGAAAAGAAAATAATGAAGATTAGAGTAGAAATAAATGAAATATAAACAAGGAAAGCAAAAGAAAAAAATCAACAAAACTAAGAGATGATTTTTTGAAAAGATAAGCAAAACTGGCAAGCCTTTATCCAGACTAGGAAAAGAGAAGACTCAAATAAATAAAATCAGAAATAAAACAGCAGACACTACAACTGATATCACAGAAATAGAACCATAAGACATTACTATGAACAATCATATCCAAACAAACTGAATAACCTAGAAGAAATGTATAAATTCCTAAAAACATAAAACCTACTATCACTAAATCATGACAAAATAGGAAATCTGAGCAGATGAATAATTAGCAAGGAGACTGAATCATACAAATCATAAAAAGCCATACAAAGACTACAGAAAAAGAAAAGTACAAGCTAATGTCCCTGGTGAATATAGACTCAAAAATATTAAACAAACGGAATTCAACAGCACACTACAAACATCCTATACCATGATCCAGTAGGATTTATCCCTGGAGTGCAAGAATGGTTCAATATATACAAATCCATAAATTTAGTATATCACATTAACAGAATTATTAATATCACACGATCATCTCATTAGATCACAAACAGCATTTGATAAAATCCAATATATTTTAATGATAAAAACTCTCAACAAATTAGGTAAGAAGGATGTACGCCCAAAATAATAAAGTCTATAACATCATATTCAATGACAAAAAGCTTTTCCTCCGCAAGTTTTTCCTCTAACATCAGAGACAAGCAATTATGAAACTGCCTTTGCAAAATTATGACTGAGACAGTGAAAGAGATCTAACTTACCCGACTCCATCTTGCTTCTAACCTCCAAGCTGTCCTTGTTTGTTTCTTGGTGTAGGTTGAACTAACTTTGGGAGAAATGTAGTTTATCGTTTAAAAAAAGATGGTAACAGCCCTTTCACAAAGCAGACCTCCTTCTGGCCTGGGGACTAGATTGCCTTTGTGGGACTAACATTAGCCACAAGATTAGAAATTATGGTTTAGGAGTCATATAGCTGGAAGCTACAAGATTCTTACCCTCCCTAAATTGCTCATAAGATCAGTGCTTGAGATGTTTTGCAGACCCTGCACTTGATGGATCAGCTGGCACCACACCAGATCAATAAACTGGTTCATCTGATCTTGCCGCCCCCACGCAGGAACTGACTCAGCACAAGAAGACAGCTTCGACTGCCTATGATTTCATCCCTGACCAATCAGCACTGTTGGCTCACTGGCTTCCCCCCAAGTTATCCTTAAAAACTCTTGGGGAGACTGATTTGGGTAATGATAAAACTCCGGTCTCCCGCACAGCTGGCTCTGCGTGAATTACACGTTCTCTATTGCAATTCCCCTGTCTTCATAAATCAGCTCTGGCTAGGCAGCGGGTAAGGTGAACCCCTTGAGCAGTTACAATTAGACATGAAAAGGAAATAAAAGACACTCAAAATGTAAAAGAAGAAGTAAAAAAATGTCTTTGCAGATGACATAATATCATGTATACATAGAGAGAAAACCTTAAGCACTCCACTAAAAATCTGTTAGAACTAATAAACAAGTTCAGTAAAGTCGTAAGATACAAAATCCACATATAAAAATCAGTTGTGGGCCAGGCACAGTGGCTTATGCCTGTAATTCCAGCACTCTGGGAGGCCAAGGCGGGCGATCACCTGACGTCAGGAGTTCGAGACCAGCCTGACCAACATGGTGAAACCCTGTCTCTACCAAAAATACAAAATTAGCTGGGTGTGGTGGTGTGTGCTTGTCATCTCAGCTACTTGGGAGGCTGAGGCAGGAGAATTGCTTGAACCTGGGAGCTGGAGGTTGTAGTGAGCCAAGATCATGCCATTGCACTCCAGCCTGGGCAACAAGAGCGAAACTCCATCTCAAAACAAACAAAAATCAGTTGTGTTTCTACATAATAACAAGGGACTATCCAAAAAAGTAAATTAAGAAAAAATCCTATGTATAATAGCATCAAAAAGAATAAAATACTTAGAAATTGAATATAACCAAGGAGGTGAAGATCTGTACCTGGAAATCTATAAAACATCAATGAAAGAAACTGAAGTAGATACAAATAAATGGAATATTTATCATGCTCACAGCCTGGATAAATTAATATCATTGAAATGTTCATACTGCCCAAAATGATTTACAGATCTACTGCAATCCCTATGAAAATTTCAATGGCAGTTTTCACAGAAGTAGAAAAAACAATTCTAACATTTGTATGAACCCTCAAGACCCTGAATAGCCAAAGCAATCTTGAGAAAGAAGAACAAAGCTGGAGGCATCACATTTCCTAATTTCAAATTGTATTACAAAGGTACAGTAATCAAAACATCACAGTACTAGAATAAAAACGAACACGTATACGAATAGAACAGAATAGGGAGCCCAGAAATAAACTCACACATACACAGTCAGCTAATTTTTGACAAAGTTACCAAGAATATACAATGGGCAAAAGACAGTCTCTTCCATAAATGGTGGTAGGAAAACTGAATATCCACATGCAAAAGAGTAAAATTTGACCCTTTTCTTACATCATACACAAAAATCAACTCAAACTTGATTAATGTTTGATAAAACATAAGACCTGAAACTGTAAAACTCCTAGATAAAAATAGAGGGCAAAAGCTCCTTGACATTGTTCTTGGTAACAATTTTTTAGATATGACACCAAAAGCATAAGCAACAAAAACAAATATAAACAAGTAAGATTATATCAAATTTAACTTTTTCTGCACAGCAAAGAAAACAATAAACAAAATGAAAAAGCAGTCTACAGAATGGGAGAAAATACTCGCAAACCACATATGTGATAAGGGGTTAAGATCCAAAATGTATAAGTAACTCAAACGATTCAACAGCAAAAAAAACAAAACAAACAAACCAACAAAAAATAAAACAAAAAAACCTGAATAGACATTTTTCCAAAGAAAAAATACAAATTACTTCCAAATGTATATCCCTAGACCTAACCTGTTCCTGAGTTTCCAACGGATAATCGCATGCCTATTGAATATCTTTACTTGACTATTTCACATACATTTTGACCTCATTCTGAGAGGTAGCATAGCATAGTGGTAAAGAGCATGATCTCTGGAGCCAGAACTGCCCTGATTTAAATCTAGAGCCTAGATTTCAGTTACTAGCTTTGTTAACTTTAAACAAATTACTAGATCTCTCTGTGTCTCAATTTCCTCACCTATAAAATGGGAATAATAATACAGTTTAAACATCCCTAATATGAAAATCCAATATCCAAAATCTGTAATTCTCCAAAATCTGAAACTTTTTGAGCACCGAGATAACACTCAAAGGAAATATTCATTGAGACATTGCAGACTTTGGATATTTGGATTAATGATGCTCAACTGGATAGTATCTGCAAATATTCCAAAATCCAAAAAAATCCAAATTCCGAAACACTTCTGCTCCCAAGCATCTCAGATAAGGGATATTCAACCTGCTCTTACCTTGCATGATCATGAAAAGGTTTAAATATGTAATTTTTAAAGCTGTTAAAATAGAAGTGGACACATATTACATGCTACATTAGTTTTGGTGAAATGAAAACATGTCTAATGACCAAATTCAAACTCTCCATTCCCAACATTATACCTTTTTCTATAATATTTATTTCAGAAAATGACTCTAAGATAAAAACCCTTCCTCTTTCCACCCCTAATCTCTATTTTCAGTGAGTGCTTCAAGTTTTTGCCATAAGGGCCAAAAAGATCTGGCCAGAGAAGAGGGAAAGAGAGGAGAAAAGCAAGAAGGAAAAAAAGGAAAGACAGGAGGAAAAAGAGAGGAGGAAAAATAGAGGAATTATAGCAGTACATATGCGAAAATGTTAACAGTAGTTATCTCTGGTTGAAGAGATTATGAGTCATCTTCATATTTTTCTTTATACACCTTTCTGTATTTCTGAGATTGTCCTGAAAAACTGTGCTTCCTTTTTCACCAGAGAGAGAAAAAAGTTGTTTTGAAAATGTCTTTAATGATATTCTGACAGAACTCTAAGCCCTTCATTATCTGGTTCATACATCTCCTGCCACACCCCATACCCTTGTATCTTTTCATACCTGTACCTCTGCACAAGCAGCTATCTCTTCCTAGAACATTATCCCCATTTACCTGCACCTGGCTAATTCCTATTCATCCTTCAAAACTACACGTGTACCACTCCTCCATAAAATCTTCTTGTACCACAAACCTGCTGTTTCCATACTCACTGTTCCAAAACCTTATTTAAATAGCCCTTTTAGGTGCATCTTTAGGACCCACTGTACACACAGAGCATTTATCGCAGTAATTTCAATAATTAAAGTCCTCTTCTTTCCTTTATAAAAGGAAACACATTTTGTTTTCCTATCTCCAGTACCTAACACAGTACCTGACACATCATAGGGGATCAAAAAACATTTGTTATGCAAATGACTCCAAAGTAACATTATTATTATTATTATTATTTGTTTTGTTTTGTTTTGTTTTTAGACAGAGTCTCTCTCTGTCGCCCAGGCTGGAGTGCAGTGGCCGGATCTCAGCTCACTGCAAGCTCCGCCTCCCGGGTTTAT
>NW_012115921.1:1846130-1848349 GCF_000951035.1 Colobus angolensis palliatus
AGCTGGACATGGTGGCATGTGCCTGTAATCCCAGCTACTCAGGAGGCTAAGGCAGGAGAACTGCTTGAGCCTGGGAGACAGAATTTGCAGTGAGCCTAAATTGCACCATTGCACTCCAGCCTGGGCAACAAAGTATGACTCTGTCTCAAAAAAAAAAAGGGAGGGGGGGTCATAAGAAAATAGCAGTTTTCAATCATGTTTTTCTGGCTGCCACAAACATGGACACATCAAAAGTTATGCATTCTTCCCACAACAAGCTAAATAACTCTACTCCTAATGAATAGGGTATGAAGCCTTATAGTGTTTGCCAGTTATACTGCCTCATCTTTAAAAGCAAGCCAAAGCAGTCTGTTATAATTTGTAAAGCCAAGAACGACCAGAGAAACCAATTTTAACTTCCTAACTACAAATGATTAGCACAGGAATGACTAGCTGAAGCCTGCACTGTTAAGAACGCTCCATACTGGATAATATGGGAGAGACTGCTGGCTGTCCACCAATATCCATTTTTCCATATTGTATATGGCAATATGCCCAACTCAAACAAATACACATTAAATTTCTCTGCCTCCTTTGTAGTCAGACATGGTTACACATCAGTTCTGGCCAAAGAGATACCACTGGAAGTCACTTGGTACACTTTCAGGAAAATCCTTTTTAAAAAGAGGAAGAGGGTGGGCGTGGTGGCTCATGCCAGTAATCCCAACACTTTGGGACACCAAGGCAGGAGGATTGCTTGAGGCTAGGAGCTCAAGACCAGCCCAGGCAACATAGCAAGACCCCCTTCTCTACAAAAAATTTAAAAATAAGGATTTGCCAGGATTGGTGGCATATCTCTCTAGTCCTAGCTACTCAGGAGGCTGAAGCAGGAAGATTGCTTGAGCCCAGAAGTTCAAGCCTGTGGTGACCTGTGATTGTGCCACTACATTCTCGGCTGGGCAACAAAGTGAGACCCTGTCTAAAAAATAAATAAATAAAAACAGAAGGAAGACTCAGTTGCATTTTTAGCACTGTTTCCCTTTCCTCTTCCTTTTGTGTAGGATGACAACATGAAGATAAGAGTGATATCCTATATAGGAAGGAATAAAAAGCTGGACAGAGCATGAGTCTTTGACATTACAAAGTTACTATAACAGCCCCAAGTTACCTACCTTGTCTCTTTTTCCAACAGGGCAGAAAAATACATCCCTACCTCATTTATTCCACTATAGTGTGAGTATTCTGTTATAGGCATTTAGTTGAATATATGCCTCAGTGGAGACTGAGGATAACTAGTGGAACTAACTGAAATCTCTATCCTTGCGGCAAAGGAATAATATAATTGAGTATGATAAATATAGCCAAGAGTGAAAAGACAAACTCTAACGCTGAGCACCCAAAGAGTTTTTATTATGTCTTTGAAATAAGAACGCAGGGTTTCGTGTTGTCTGAGCTTCATTGCAGGCCAGAGCAGTAACTAAAATAGCATTGGTTTCTCTTCCATTCAAAAAGATACCAGAATGCAGAAAAGTGAGAACAATCTTATTTTATAGATACCCTTAAATGTACTCTTTTTAAAATTTTTAATAAAACAGTCACAAGTTTTGACAGTCAAATTATCAGAACCAAATTACCAGTACTCCACCCCCTTCCATATTCTAACATCCTTATCTGACATGCGGTTAAATAGGCAGGCTCTATTTAAAACACTGAATGAACAGAAATGGATATGCATAATTTATTTAAATAGTGATAGATGGAAGGAAATCAGAGAGAAGAAACATCCAAAACGGTATGACCTTTACAGATCCAAGAATAACTAGGAACAGCCCTGTTTATATGTGGGGCTTCTTCCAGTCTGACAGCATTCCTCAGACTGTCCCTTTCATCTGGAAATTTCCAAGAAACCCAGCTTTTTCAGCTGAGTCTTCAGACTAGTTTTAGTTCCTCTAAGAATACAAATTGCTTTCTGTATATTTCATGAAAATATCAGGGAACGTATGAGGGTCGAAGAGAGCATAAAACATGAAGTCCAAAGGACTAGACAAATTCACTGAGGGGCAAAGCTAATGTCATTAAGTGAGGTCTAGTAGGAAAAAAAAATTTTTAAAAAGCTGAAATCACAACTCTGAACTGAGGCTAAACACAGTGTCCAGATGAGAATGATAGAAAGTGGGAAATAAACATTTTCAATATGATTCTTTAAAATTCAAAAAGAATTGTAATTACAGCCAAAAAAA
>NW_012115921.1:1848759-1883935 GCF_000951035.1 Colobus angolensis palliatus
TCTCACATCCCTAAAATACACAATAATGACAAGATTTAATAATTAAAATTGCACAACTGATTTTCCACACCTTGGATCTACACGTTTGAGAGGGCAGAGGTGGCAAGTAAGGAAAGAAAATGAAGTTTCCTAGCACTGCTCCTAATGAAAGAAATCCTTTTGGTAACATTAGGTTTTATACTGAAACCACAGTATTATTTTTGAAAACGTACCCTAAAAATGACAATAAGAATAGCAACAGCTTTCACTTTTATGCTTACTATATACCAGGAACCATTTTAAGCACTTTATGTGTTTCAAGTCATTTGATCCACATATGTCTCCCAGATATATACCAAACACAAATTTGATAAGTAACACTTTAAAAGAAGTCAATCACATTTTCTATTCAAATGAAATGCAGAGCCTTTAAGATTTTAGTACTGGAAACATTTAATAGATACATAAGGCTCAAATGACTTAATATACATAAAGTGCTTAAAATGGTTCCTGACATTTAGTATATGAAGTTTATCCCCATTAGACTGATAAAAAAAAAAGGTACAGAGCCTTTAAATAATTTGTCCAAGGTCACAGTGTTACCAAGTGGAGAAGCCAGAACTAAAACTCAAGAAGACTGGTCTAGAGTCCATGATATTGACCACTTTACCAAATTACTTTCTCAGTGTTATACCTTAAGTTCATTTAGAGAGTCAAGCTGGACAAAGCTGCAATTATTTCTACCTTCTCACTACTCTATCAAGGTACTGTTTCTCTCCCAGTTATCCAAATTTGAATCAGTGAGATAACTTTTGGTCCCTCAGTGCATCCCATATTCAATTAGTCATTCAACCAAACCCTGTCAAAATTAAATACTCTATTCCCACTCCTATTGTCACCATCTTGGATATTCCACAGCCAAAAACTGCATCAGCTTTTCTATAAGCTAACAGCTCATGCCAGTCTTATTAATAAAACATCTAGGTCTTTTTCACATGAACTGCAGGTCTTACATCATAATTTTATAGGACATAATTATAATAAAATATTTTACATTTCCTCATAAAAATTCACTTTATTAATTTCAGTCCATTATTCCAGCCTACATATTAACTCTCCCTTCTAGATATATACCAAACACAAATTGGATAGGCAAAACTTTAAAGTAAACTAAAAGAAATCAATCACATTTCCTATTCAAATGTGAAACACACAGCCTTTAAGATTTTAGCACTGGAAATATTTAATAGAATCTATAGGCAGGGAGAGTAGCTGAATCAAGTGACCTTTTAACACATAAGTTACACTTTGGAGTGGGGCACTCTTAGTTCAATTACCGAAATCCCAATTTATATAACTGTCACAGGAGCACGGTGCTTCCTTTAATCTATCTTGGGTTCCACTGAGTATCACTGAGACAGTTTGAAGACTAAAAAGACTATCAAATGGGAATAACCAAATAGCTAAAAACAGTCCATAGCATACAATAAAGTACAGTGCTCTCCAACCTTTTTCACATGCAACATAGAGGATGTTATCTACACACCATACCATGGCTAATCACAAGACTACTCACAGAGATCTCAATATCTCAACACACTTAGGGCTAAGCCAAGTGCCTCAGGGCATCTCTTAGCAAGTTTCACACTAAACTACCACAATTTATTTGCTCTCAGCATTAATAAATCCTAATCTATTCCAAACCAGATAGTCATCCAAAACCTTGGAACAACTCTGAAGGTCCCTCAAATGGATTCCTTGCTTCCCAGCTCCCTTTACAACAGGATGTGGAAAGTGCTGTCTTCTGTACTTTCTCTTGAGAGGCAGAAAGAAATAAACAATGGCTAATTCTGACCTATACCTTGGGCCCTCCTATTTTCTATTTTTAATCTGGAGAAATACCTCTTCTAGCAGCCTGGGTAACTTACTATATAAATGATTTTGGTCTTTAGGTGAGCTGTTGCCTCCACAGACAAGGGACAGCTACATGATCCAAAGCGCTAAGGTGATGTGAGATTATAAGATATAATACATTGCTATTAGTATTTGAAGCTTGCCACAGATATTAATCCAGTGTGATATGGATTAGATCAACTTTACATTATCCAATGCCTTGCCATGCTTTCATGCCCTAATAGCACTACAGCTAACATCTCTAAAAATGACTGCCAGAATAATAGCAAGAGCTCATGGCTCCATTAGCAACAGTTGGCACTAGTTGCCAGTTTCCAATATGATCTGTTGCAAAATTAGCCAAAAATGATGTCCAAAGATTTGTCGAAGTTGAATTTCTTTTTGAAATGCAGAGGACAACTTCATTAAGATTCTACCAGTACATTGTAGCACTGTACACTGTACCAGCACTAAACAGAACCAAATTTCCATGTCAGTCACTTCAACTAGATAGTATCTAAAATCTCACCCTTAGTATAATGTACTTAAATGAGATAAATACTCCACATTCTGCCCTGCCTAAGTTCTAGAAATTTGAATTAGGTTAAGGGTTCTATATTTATAACTTAATGACACATCCATACATATTAGGACCTTCGACTCTTGAAAAAGTAATTTGAGGCCGGGCGCGGTGGCTCAAGCCCGTAATCCCAGCACTTTGGGAGGCCGAGACGGGCGGATCATGAGGTCAGGAGATCGAGACCATCCTAGCTAACACGGTGAAACCCCGTCTCTACTAAAAAATACAAAAAAAACTAGCCGGGCGAGGTGGCGGGCGCCTGTAGTCCCAGCTACTCGGAGGCTGAGGCAGGAGAATGGCGGGAACCCGGGAGGCGGAGCTTGCAGTGAGCTGAGATCCGGCCACTGCACTCCAGCCTGGGCGACAGAGCGAGACTCCGTCTCAAAAAGAAAAAAAAGAAAAAGTAATTTGAATATGTATGTATTTTAATACAAATTTAGCAAATAGGCTTCTGAGAAGAAAAAGATCTCACAGTATTTCCAATCATAGTAACTGTACTTTTAGCATATGTCAAGTTAATGATCCTATAAACTCATGGAAAAGAACAAGACTCTTGAAGATAATGTGGATCAATGAAGGTGAGTATATATACAAGAGGAAATTCACAATCACTGCAAAAACCATACAATACCAAGTTCATAAGGGCATTGCCACATTGGTTTTATTCACCACTATATTCCCAGCACCCAACACCTTGACTAGCACATAATAGGCACTAAGAAAATACATAAGGCTGAATGAATCATAGCAAATATTTAATATAAACTAAAATTAGATGATCATTTGACAAGGGTATTGTATACAAACTTATTTAATCAGTAAAAGGAAGGTTAGAATTTGACCAGGAAATCTTTAAGGTGCTTTCTAAACCCCAAGACTTCATAACATTTTCATCACTATGCCAGTGAAGGTATTAAATGAAGGTCATACTCTATTATAGAAAGGACTACTAGAAACATGTCTATCAATAACCACAGGATGCACTATAATCTACCAGTCAGGATTTTTATACAAATAACTGTCAAGCGGGGGGGAAAAAAAAGGAGGCACAAGAGAAACCATAAAACATTAGTGATCTTAAAGGATAAATTAACCTTGTTTATATACTTCTATATTTAGACACTAAAAAAATTAATCTAAAAATGACAGGTCTATGAATTGTGTTAAAAGAATAAATCCAAAAATGATGTATTAATAATTAGGGGGAAAATCCCTGGTATCGAAAGTAATAGAATTATTTTTTCCTTAAAAGCTGCAAATTAGCTGGGCACGGTGGCTCACTCCTGTAATTCCAGCACTTTTGGAGACCGAGGTGGGGAAGATCACTTGAGGCCAGGAGTTCAAGACAAGGTTGGCCAACATGACGAAACCCATCTCTACTAAAAATACAAAAATAAGCCAGGTATGGTGGCGCACGCCGAGTGTATTGTACAGCCACTCGGGAAGCTGAGGCAGGAGAATCACTTCAGCCCACGAGTCACAGGTTGCAGTGAGCCAAAATCATGCCACTGTACTCCAGCCTGGGCAACAGAGCAAGACTCTGTCTCAAAAAAAAAAAAAAAAAAAAAGGCTACTAATTGAAAAGTTCAGTACCAGTTAAGCAATTGTTCAGTTACAGGATTAGTTTAGAAATACACAAGATTTTTATACTTGTACTTAATGATAAGCTGCAAATATCTGACTCTATATTTCCCTACTCTTTTCTCTGCCCTTCTATAAAATACAAATATTTTTGAAATTTTCGTAAATACAAATAGGTCACACATTAAATAATGGTTAATTTAAGGCAAGAAACTAATGTCCACCATTAATGAACTTCACATAACTTCCCACAACATACTTCACATTAAAGATATTTTCTTCAGTAATTTGTTAAGATTAAAAGTCTAGTTACAGGCCATGCACGGTGGCTCATGTCTGTAATCCCAAGAATTCCAGACCAGCCTCAGCAACATACTGAACCCTGGTCTCTACAAAAATAAAAATTAAAAAATTAGCTGGGCATGGTGGATCATGCCTATAGGCCCAACAACTTGGAAGGCTGAGGTGGGAGGATCACTTGAGCTCAGGAGGTCGAAGCTGCAGTGAGCCCTGGCCACAGACTGTACTCCAGCCTGGGCAACAGGGGCACACCCTGTCTTCTAAATAAACAAACAAATGAATAAATAAAATCTAGTTACAATTTGCTTGATAATATAGGAAATATGAAAAATGCTAAAAGTTATTTTACCTAGATCATTTGCTTTCCTTAGACTCTGCTTGGCAAACAGCAGCAGAAAACTGGTTGCCTTGGTTATTTACAGAGTAATAGGCCACAGCCAAGCATGGTGGCTCATGCCTGTAATCCCAGCACTTTGGGAGGCTGAGGAAGGCGGATCACCTGAGGTCAGGAGTTCAAGACCAGCCTGGCCAACATGGCAAAACCCCATCTCTACTAAAACTACAAGTATCAGCTGGACATGGTGGCATGTGCCTGTAATCCCAGCTACTCGGGAGGCTGAGGCAGGAGAATCACTTGAGCCCCACAGGCGGAGGCTGTGATGAGCAGAGATTGTGCCACTGCACTCCAGCCTGTGCAACAGAGTGAGACTGTGGATCAACACAAAAAACAAAAACAAAGTAATAGGCCACATTCCATCCATCGCTGTTTTATTGTTTTTTAGAGTACTTATCAATTATCACATACTACATAATTTACTAACTTATTATGGTTAATATTGGTCTCTCTCCACTAGAAATTTAAGTTCTTAGAAGATAGCTTTTATCTGGTTTACAGTTATATCTTCAACCCTGATCTCAGTTGCTGGCACATAGTAAGTACCAAATAGATATCATTAAACTAACAGACTAGAATCTATCATTGCTAAATATTCAAAAAGGCTATAAATTTTAAAGCAAAATTCTGCATAAATGAGCAATGACCAAAAAAGGTTGTTTTTCTCTAAGTACCTGCAAGCCAGTTGTGAGTGATCTATAACTAACTTACTAGTTTCTAGACTCCACCCTTACCCCTGTTTCATGTTCAAGAAACAATTCTTCCCTTTTACTAATATCAGCATCATATGGTCATTCTACTCAAAGATGTCACTGTCACCAACAGGAAACAGGTTGCTATGCGAGATGAAATTACAGATAATACCCAGGTAGAACAATATTAATCCAGGTAAATATTTATGTGAATTTGAAATGTATCTTCCAGAAATTTTAAAGAGGCCAGAATCAGTCTAAAAGAATCTGTAGTTAATAGAATGAGTGGAAGATATTATTTCTGAGCAGGTGGCTTTCCTGTGCTGCTTCTTAACTAAGAACATGTCTCTTCTTCTGCTTCTTTGGCTTGTCAGAAAGTAAAATATTTAAAACAATCCAGGGTTCCACCTCATCTTTTTATCAAAGTGCAGAAGTCTCAGGAAAAGCAGTTATACTGCATAAGGGAAAAGACAGTGAACTTCAAGTAAAGGAAATCACAATAAACAAACCAACTGACCACTTTTCTCACACAAGTTTTAAAGCAGTTTAATCCTCTTTCCAAAGTAAGTACATAATATTGTACTGTTTTTCTTTCTTTTGAAGAGCATTTAATTGGAGAAAAATCCTGAAGCTGTTAGTACTCTTAATGAAATCTTTTTTGAATTTTTAAGTTTTATGGGTACACATGTGTATACATGTATCAGGTACATGAAATATTTTGATATGGCATACAATGCATAACAATCAGTAAATGGGGTATCCATCACCTCAAGCATTGATCCTTTGTGTTACAAAAATGCAATTATACTCCTTTAGCTATTTTTAAATATACAAAAATTATTGTTCACCGTAGTCACCCTGTTGTGCTATAAAAAATACTAAATCTTATTCATTCTGCTTAAGTATATTTTTGTGCCCATTAATCATCTCCACTACCTCCTCTCCCCTGCCACACTACCCTTCCCGGCATCTAGTAACCATCCTTCTTCTCTATCTCCATGATATCAATTGTTTTAATTTTTAGCTCCCACAAATAAGTGAGAATGTGCGAAGTCTGTCTTTCTGAGCCTAGCTTATTTCATTCAACATGACTTCCAGTTTCATGTTGTTGCAAATGACAGAATCTCATTCTTCTTATGGCCAAAGAATACTCCATTGTGCATTGTCACATTTTTTTTATCCATTTGTCTGTTGATGGACACTTAGGTTGCTTCCAAATCTTAGCCATTGTGAATAGTGTTGCAATAAACATGGGAGTGCAGATTATCTCTTCGATAAACTGATTTCCTTTCTTTTGGGTACATGACTAGCAGTGGGATTGCTAGATCATATGGTAGCTCTATTTTCGGTTTTTTGAGGAACTTCCAAACTCTTCTCCATAGTGGTTTTACCAATTTACATTCCCACTAACACTGTGTGAGGGTTCCCTTTTCTCCACATCCTTGCCAGCATTTGTTATTACCTGTCTTTTGGATATAAGCCATTTTAACTGGGGTGAGATGATATCTCATAGTTTTGATCTGCATTTCTCTGATGATCAGTGATGCTGAGCACCTTTTCATATAACTGTTTCATATGTCTTCCTTTCATATATCTTCCTTTGAGAAATGTCTATTCAGATCTTAATAGACATTCATATGTCTTCCTTTCAGAAATGTCTATTCAGATCTTTTGCCCAGCTTTTAATCAGATTATTAGATTTTTTTCACTACACAGTTGTTTGAGCTCCTTATATATTCTGTGGGTTGTCTCTTCACTTATGTCGATTGTTTCCTTTGCTGTATAGAAGTTTTTTAAGTTAATGTGATCCTATTTGCTCATTTCTGTTTTGGTTGTCTGTGTTTATGGGGTATTACTCACGAAGTCTTTGCCCAGTCTAATGTCTTAGAGTTTTTCCCATGTTTTCATGCAGTAATTTCATAGTTTGAAGTCTTACATTTAAGTCTTTAATCAATTTTGATTTGATTTTATTTTTTTAAGGTGAGAAAGAGGAGTCTAGTTTCTTTCTTCTGCATATGGCTATCCAGTTTCTTCAGCACCATTTACTGAAGAGACTGTCTTTTCTCCAGTGTATGTTCTTGGCACCTTTTTCAGAAATGAGTCCCCTGTAGATAAACAGATTTGTCTCTGGATTCTCTATTCTGTTCCATTGGTTTGCGTGTCTGGTTTTATGCCAGTACCACGCTATTTTGGTTACTATTTGAAGTCAGATAATGTAATTCTTCCAGTTTTTTTTTTTTTATTTTTATTTATTTATTTATTTAGCTCTGGATAGCTTTGGCTATTCTAGGTCTTTTTTGCCTCCATGTAAATTTTAGAATTGTTTCCTCTATTTCTGTAAAGAATGTTATTGATATTTTGACAAGGACTGCATTGAATCTATAGACTGCTTTAGGTGTATAAACATTTTAACAACACTGATTCTTCCAATCCATGAACATGGAATATCTTTCCTTTTTTCTGTGTCCTCTTCAGTTTTTTTTTCCATCAATGACTTATAGTTTTCATTGTAGAGATCTTTCACTTCTTTGGTTAATTTCTTGATATTTTATCTGTAGCTACTGTAAATGAGATTACTTTCTTGATTTCTTTTTCAGATCGTTAATTGTTGGCATATAGAAATGCTACTGATTTTTGTATGTTGATTTTGTATCCTGCAGATTTACTCAATTTGTTTATCAGTTCTAATAGTTTTTTGGTGAAGTGTTTAGATTTTTCCAAATATAAGATCACATCATCTGCAAAGAAGGATAATTTGACTTCCTCCTTTCCAATGTGGATGCCCTAGACTTCTTTCTCTTATCTGGTTGCTCTAGCTAGAACTCCCAGTACTATCTTGAATAACAGTGGTAAAAGTGGGCATCCTTGTCATCTTCTAGATATTGGAGGAAAGGCTTTCAGTTTTTCCCCATTCAGAATGATATTAGCTGTGACTCTGTTGTATATAGCTTTTATTGTGTTAAGATATGTTCCTTCTATACCCAGTTTTTAAACAGTTTTTATCATAAAGGGATGCTGAATTTTATCAGATGCTTTTTCAGCATCAATTAAAATGATCACATGGTTTTTGTACATTCTATTGATAAAATGTATCACGTTGATTAGTGTGTGTATCTTGAACCATCCTTGCATCCCTGAGATAAATCCTACTTGGTCATGATGAAGGATCTTTTAAACATGTTGTTAAAATTGGTTTGCTAAAATTTTATAGAGGATTTCTGCATCAATGTTCATCAGGGAAGTTGGCCTATTGTTTTCTTTTTTGCTGTGTCTTTGCCTGGTTTTGGTATCACAGTAATACTAGTCTCATAGAATAAAGTTTGGAACTATTCACTTCTCCTCAATTTTTTGGAATAGTTTGAGTAGAAATTGAATTAGTTCTTCTTTAAAAGCTTGATATTAATAGAAATCAGCAGTCAAGCCACTGGGTCCTGGGCTTTCTTTTGCTGGGAGACTTTTTATTATGGCTTTGATTTTGTTACTTGCTATTGGTCTGTTCAGGATTTGGATTTCTTCATTGCTCAATCTTGGTAGGTTGTAAATCTCTGGGAATTCATCCATTTCTTCCAGGTTTTCCAATTTATTGGCATATAGTTGGTTATAGTAGTCACTAATGGTCCTCTGAATACCTGCAGTATTGGTTGTAATGTCTTATTTTTAATCTCTGTTTTTATTTATTTGGGTCTTTATTTTTTTCTTACTCGGGCTAAAGGTTTGTCAATTTTGTTTATCATTTCAAAAAACCAACTTTTTGCTTTGTTGATCTTTTGTATTGTTTTCTTAATTTCAATTTATTTCTGCTCTGACCTTTATTAGTTTCTTTTCTTCTCCTAATCTTGGGTTTGGTTAGCTCTTGCCTTTCTAGTTAAGATGCATCATTAGGTTATTTATGTGAAGTTTTTCTTCTTTTTTGAGGTAGGCACCTATAGCTACAAACTTCCCTCTTAATACTATTTTCACTATATCCCATAGATTTTGGTATGCTGTGTTTTCACTATTGTTTGTTTCGATAATTTATTTATTTTTTTTTTGAGATGGAGTCTTGCTGTGTCTCCCAGGGTGGAGCACAATGGTGCATCTCAGCTCGCTGCAACCTCCACCTCCCTGGTTCAAGGGATTCTCCTGCCTCAGCCTCCCAAGTAGCTGGGATTACATGTACCTGCCACTGCACCCAGCTAATTTTTGTATTTTTTAGTAGAGATGGGGTTTTGCCATGTTGACCAAGCTGGTCTCAAACTCTTGACCTCACCCTGAAATGTGGGTGAGATAGAGGTATGAAATGAGAGTAAATAAGAAATTGTAACATTACAAATATTAAAATATTAACAGATGATCACCTAATAACATCCTGTAGGAAAAATACTATTATCAGAGAGAGTAAATTAACTTCCCTCAAGGCTTTTAAATTTCAAATCCCATATTCTTTCTACTGAACCACATTAGTCTCTTAGAGAAATTGGGACAGCAAATGAAGAGTCACTGAAAACATTTTATAATAAAGAAGAAATAGGATAGTAGCTAAAACATGAAGAGCTAAAACATAAAGTCAAGAAATTTTTTTTTTTTTTTTTTTTTGCTAAAATTATAGGTACAATGGAAATAGGATGAATAGAAATAGAATAGTAGCAAAAAGGAACTGGAACTTAAGAAGTACAGAATAAGCCATAAGGGTGATAGGACAGACAAGCACATGAGAGATGAGTAGCAGTATGGTACCATGTAATGAAGTCCAGGCTGTCTGCAAACAATACACAGACGTAGTGGATGAGGCCTATGTAGCTCTACATCTTCCTCAGGAAGTTCTCTTTGGTCTTAAAGCAACAGGTAGAGCAGAACCCTAGCATGACAAGAAAATTTTGTCTAAAGTGGTTCCGAGAGCAGTAGTGAAGTATGTGACTGTAGGGGAAAGATTTTCTAGCATAACTGAGGGTATCAATGCACTGGCAAAATAAGCAGAATTGAGAGACACTAGTTCTAATACAGAATAAACAAACCATTGTAGTGAGTATGGAGAAGTGTATTAGAACCATAACACTAAGATTAACTGATCTCTTCCTCAGAGATGATAAAAGAATCTACTACCTCAAATGTACCTTCCAGACTTCATCAGGTTCCCTGCCCTGTGGTTTTATTACTTCAAAGAGACAACAGTCTGGAAGTGGGTACCAAAAATATGAGCTCAAACCACCATTTACTGGCTTAACCCCCATTTATATCCACTTGCTTTGTTGTGAACATAACTTTTAAAATCCTTTTTATAGTTCTTAGTATGTTTTAAAAGCCATGTCTTCATACTTCATAGCAGTATTCTTAAGTTTTCAGCCTCAACTCCATGCTAAATCAAGAGTCCTTCCACACACCGTTTATACCAAGCTTTGGACCATCTTTAAAACTGAGTATTTTATCTTGCATCCTACCTCAGTACAGAGGCTTCAGATGCTTTCTATAGTATCTACCATACATATATTTTATAAACTTTTTAAAATCTGTCTTCTTGTATTTCTCAAGCCTCTCTAGCTGGATATGATTACTTATAAATCTAGCTTTATATACTCACATGCAAGAACTTAAAGTTTTACTTATTATATTTCATTTTCTTAAACATCCCATAACTCCTGCCTTTTAAAATGTTTGTGAACCCTGATTCTGTCATCTCATTCTCCTTTCAAACATATTCTTCTACAAAAAGGAAAAGTCTCTTCCATCTTTTCTACACTCAGTTTCCTAACCAAACAGTATTTACATCTATGTCAAATGGATGATTGCTACCCATTTATTGCATGTATTGCATTATAAACAGCTTAAAGAATTAAAGCACTACATGGTACTTATATTTAACCCTCTGCCCTCAAATAACATCCCATATTAAAGTCACTTTTCCTATGTTACACCTGCACAATGTGGAATACAAGCTCTTTTTCCTCTCTTCTCCTCAATCTACATTTACAGAAGACCTAATTCACATTGCAGATAGTCGAATCGCTAGTGTATAATTTAAATAACAGAACTAATTTCCTAAGAATATTAAATTAGATATTCTAACTGAATGCTTCTCTTTTTCAAGCCACAAAATTTATTTATCACAGTACTTTAGTATTCTAAAAAAATCAGGTACATCTAACAAAAACCTTAGTACAGGCATACCCTATTGAGATTGTTGCATATTTTCTGAATCATGATATAAAAAGATTCACTCCTAAGACAAGGCATCTTAAAAAGGAGCTAAGGTCCGCTGGGTGTGTTGGTTCATACCCTTAATCCCAGTACTCTGGGTGGCCAAGGCAGGGGGATCACCTGAGGTCAGGAGTTCGAGACCAGCCTGACCAACATGGTGAAACCGTGTCTCTACTAAAAATACAAAATTAGCCGGGTGTGGTGGCACACGCCTGTAATCCCAGCTACTTGGGAGGCTGAGGCAGGAGAATTGCTTGAACCTGGGAGGCGGAAGCTGCAGTGAGCCAAGATTGTGCCACTGCACTCCACCCTGGGCAACAAGAGTGAAACTCTGTCTAAAAAAAAAAAAAAAAAGGAGCTAAGGTCAAAACAATACTATTTTTCTTTAATTCTTTAAGCTGTTTAAATGTCTCTGATCTAGCCAATAAAAATATTGTTCCTATAATCAGGAATAGATTGTTAACCATAGAATGCCTCTGAAAACCAATTTAATTTTCTTTGAAATGCTGTTACTAAAATTAACTGCAACTTTATTTATATGACTGTCTGTGGTTTTCATGTATGCCTAAAAAGCACAAGAGAAAGAAAAATATCCCAGAACTGGAAAAGTAGTCATTATGTTCAGTTTGGCTTACTTTCGTATTTCTATTTTTAAAATCCATCCGAATTAAAGTTCACCATTTTTCAATAGAAAAATAGAAGGCAATTTCTTTATGTAAAAATGGAAAAAGAAATTCGGCATCCTCTAAATTAAATTTGGAATTTGATTAATTAGTGAATGAATGCCTAAAATCCTTTCCCACCAGTTGTAAGGCTGAACATATCTATTTTTCATTTAGAATTTAAATACATTTAGAACTCCCTGGGAAGGAGAAGTGGCAATAGAAAATAATTTGAATATAATATTATATTCTGAACCCATGTGGGTTCTCAGATAAAATAAATAATAAAGCTGGTCCCTATTCAATAACACAGCCTTCTCTTAACATTTCTCAACCTTAGTTCTTCCAAATCATAGAATTCTGTTTTCAGATTCTGCATTTATACTAAAATACTAACCATTTACACTAAAATGCTAACCACAGCTAAAAGTGTCACTCCCAGAAATCTCTCAGATCTTGGCTGACACTAAGAGTCAGAAGATCAGGGTTTGAATCCTAGCTCTGCTGTATCCTTGCTGTTAGATCTCCATAAAGTTATCTAAACTTCCTAAGCCTCTGTTTACTTATTTGTGAATTAATATACTACTACCATTATGTACATGAGTTCATCATAATTTATTAACCCTATACAACTGTCAGATATTAACATGAATGTTATATGCTAACGTTGTTCCACCATTGTGGAAGGGGTAAGAATTTTTCCCATAAATCATCAGAAAAGGGTCATGACTACACCAGAAACAACAAACCACTTAAGGACTAAGCCAGATCACCTTCAGTTAGACTAAAATTGTAGTCCATGTATCTTTGGTCTTGAAGCCGCAGGGTTACTCCAGATCACATAAGGCATCACAATTATTCAGGTTATTGCTATTCATATACAGACTATTCACACTCTCTAAACATATGCAAAAATACGGCAATAAAGACTAGACAAAAAATTAATAGTGATTTATTCTGTTTTAAAAATGTACTTTGATAGAAAAAGTTTGAGTAAGGTAGATAGTCTAGTTAGTAATATTATACTAGCGTTCATTTCCTGTTCTTGATAATTGTATGTTTTTGTGAGATATTAAAAATAGGAAAAGTTGAGAGACAGAAAAAAAATGTACTTTGATAGATATAAGATAAATTTATTTTGTACTTGACAACATCATAGACATTACAGAATTGAAATTGTGATCCATTATGGAAAAAGGAAAAGGAAAAAGAAAATTTCTGACATAATCCAACAGATTACTCTTTAATCTAGCCCAACGAATCTTGAAATGTTATGTTAAGAATATGCCAAGATGTCATCTAGGAAAATCTTAGGGAAGAAAAGTTCTGTCTACCTCTTAAGCACCTTCATTTCACTATTCTAGCAGCACAAGACTCCACTTATTGGAGAGACATTTACAGCACTTGAACATGGCAGTGTCTGTCATACAAAGAGAAAATATCCATTTACTAAGTAGTAAAATCAGTATGTTTCTCTCCCTTGCTACTGGAGAAACAAGAGAGGCATCATAGGTATCTATTCTCTTGGCTTTCAAAACAATATTATCCTTTCTCTGTCCTAGCTAAATAGCTATGCCAATCCATGATTTCTCTCTCCCTCTATGATGTCTGCTGTTCTTGAAACTCTGAAGGTGAATCACTGCTCATACTGTTAAGTTGGAATAGTTTATATCTCTCCCACTTTGATGTGAATGGAGGTAGGAACCCACAAAAAGTTCTAACAGGTCCCCAGCACCAAAAATTTCCCCTCAATCACACTAAAAGGGACACTGAAACAGGGTTTAAAAGCTTTTATAGAACAAATGCCTGGTTATTCACACTGTAAGGCCAAGTACTGGTATTTGCAGGCATATGGGGAAAAAGAGAAAGGAATACAAAGGCTCTCCAAAAAGCCATTTTCTTTGGATCCTCACATTCCTTCCCCATTTTTAATGCCAAAATTCAAGATTTACCCCCTCTGTAGGCCTACAGAACCCTCAGCTTTCTCTACATGGCTGAGTTATAACAATCAAAACTAAGGACTTAACAACGTGTCTTTAATTTTCAGTGAAGCAAAATTGGACAGCTATTAGCTAGGATGAGAAAATTTAAAATTTTCAATACAAAATATCTAAGAGATATTTCCGATCCATGCCAACAAGAGAATGAACAATTGTTCCTGTGGGTAAGGTGCGGAAGATGCTGAACAAACAGCAACAATACTAATTAAACAACCGGACAACTCATTTATGGAAGACATTGTTCTAAGCATTTTATGTGTATTTTTTCCACTTTATCTTTACAACAACCTATGAGATTGATGTAACAATTATTCTCATTTTATAGATAAGTATTCTGCTGGCTCAAAGTAGTTGAGTAACTTGTCAAAAGTCATACCATGCAGCTGAGATTTTAACCTAGGCACTCTGCTCCAGAGCCTGCACTCTTAAGTATCATATTATACCAAATGTCCTCTCAACAGGACTGCCTTGAAGACACTGCTTCTATGTGTGTGTGTGCGTATCCATAAACACAATATAAATAAGTACACACACACCCCGCAGGAAATTCAGAGAACCAAACTTCACAGACATATATTGCAAAGTACTTTAGTAATCACCTTTCTAGTCCCTCATTTTACTACCATGGATCCACCACTAGATAGAATATCTTGGGCAGCATAAATTATATTCAATTAATAAATTCCTTTAAAATGGCTAACCACAACAACAACAACAAAAGGAGCTGAACTGCACTATTATAAAATAACCTTCAGACCTTGTAGCTAAAAACAAAAGAAATCTAATTTGTGATTTTAAGATCAAATTCAAACCATGACTGGTTAACATTAAACAAACTTTTGGTATTTTATTTATCTGTGTTTTTTTGTTTCGTTTTTACTAAGACAATAACCTGGACATTTTCAGGAAAAAAAATACATATGTGTATCCCTGAAGTTACTGGGCTACGACTTTTACTAAAGAATCAGTGGAATTTTTCTGCTTCTGAGTATATGAAAATCATCAATTTCATCTTTAATATTACAAATTTAAATGAGAAAAAGAAGAGCAAAATAGGCATTCTAGAATTAATATATTCAAAGATGACTGTACTTGAGGGACTAGGAGGGAAGATAATTATTTCTAGTACTGTAATACTTACAATTAAATTATCAAATTACTTAACAGCAAATGTAACATAAATGTAAAAATCAATGTGACAAAAAAGAAAAATAACATTGTAAACATGCAAAAATACAACCACCACTTACCAACTCAATTCCCTGTGGAAAAGGTGTATCATCCCAGTCCTTCTGTGGAAATCTCTGGATTATTTTCCCTAGACCTTCTCCTGACCCTGTTAATAAAACCAAAGTGAATCAGTTATGGGATACTAAAAAATACAAATACTCATTCTACTCTTACTTATTTCTAAATGAATATTTGGTAAATAAGTTAATAAACTGATTAAACATTTTCAAGTTTTAAAAAACATGTAAGTATGCATCATCTAAACATTACACAGTCGGACCTCCATATCCATGGGTTTTGCATCTGCAGGAGACACCCAACCATGAAATGAAAATATTTGGGATGAAAAAAATAAAATTAACAATGCAACAATTTAAAAATGCAAATCTTAAAAATACAGTATAACAAATATTTCTACACCATATTCATTGTATTAGGTATTATAAGTAATCAATAAATTATTTAGAGTATATAGGAAAATATGCGTAGGTTACATGCAAATACCACACCATTTTATATAAGGAACTTGAGCATCCATGGATTTTAGTATCCGTGAGGGTTCTGAAATAACAGGCAATCTCTAGTCTATGAACCTTTTTTTTTTTTTTTTTTGAGGCAGAGTCTTGCTCTGTTGCCTAGGCTGGAGTGCAGTCGTATGATCTTGGCTCACTGAAACCTCTGCCTCCCGAGTTCAAGCGATTCTCCTGGCTTAGCCTCCTGAGTAGCTGGGATTACAGGCACCCACCACCATGCCCAGCTAATTTTTGTATTTTTAGTAGAGACGGGGTTTCACTATGTTGGCCAGACTGGTCTTGAACTCCTGACCTCAAGTGGTCCACCTGCCCTGGCCTCCGAAAGTGCTGGGATTACAGGTGTGAGCCACTGCACCCGGCCACTATTCTATAAGATTGACTGATACATATGAAAAGCCAAAAAACACTAGCCAGAGGCACTGAAATCTAGAGTCTCTACCACATTATGGGAGTAACCACCCTTTGGCCCCAATAAGGAAATTAATCCCAAATTGAAATTTAACAAGAACTTTTCTATGGAGATGAAATAATTTTAAGTAACAAACGAAACGGCACCACTAGCACTAAGTTTCAGTTATGGGCTACAAGTACTGCTACTGGTTAAAGTTTTTGAGGCTGGCCTGGGAACCTGACCATTGTTTAGGCAGGATTTCCCAACATCAGCACTACTGACATTTGGGGATGGATACTTCTTTGCGGGGATGGGGATTGTCCTGTGCCTTGTAGGATGTTTAGCAGTATTCCTAGTCTCAATTCCTAGATTCCAGTAGCACCCCCTACCACCAAGTTGTTACAACGAAAAATGTCCCCAGACGTTACCAAATGTTCCCTGGGTTGAAAACCACAGATGTCTATCACTATTGTTATAAAATTATCCTGTGACAACGAAGAAGGAATCAACTTATCACTGAACTTTGGGGATGTAATTTGTGAGTAAATTGGGGCTGGAAGGTACATGTTAAATCTAAACTAATTCTTGCTACAGTTTTTTAAGATCTTCATGTTGCTTGCATATTTCTACATGTTGTCCTAGTTCATATGAAATGAAGGCAACAATATTCTGATTATTTGTTTTGCATATCTAACTTGAGGAAGTCTGCACAACGAATTCATTTTGTTAATGTACTTTAAAAATCATCCACTATGATTTCTCAACCTCATCTCTATGAATGCAGCTTCTCCCTTGCCCCTCACCTAAACTGCAACCAATTTATGACCAAATTTCTATGTTTAAAATGTAAATGGAAAGTTCACTTTCCTGACATTCACTTTACTGACCAACTCAGAACTGTATTCTGAAATGAGGTCTAACCAAAATCCATTTGAAAAAGACAAAATAAAAATATTCTCAATTAAAATTAATAATTGCTACAGTACGGTAACTTATCGGTCTCTTGTCATAGGGGAATGAAGGATTTTGTTAAGACTAAACCAACTTTTTATCATAGTCACTCATTCTTCAAAATCTACCTCAAGCATCATCACTTACGACATCCCAAGCAGAGTTAATGAAACAAATTGCTAGGTGGTGGAGGTACACAAATGAAAAAGACATAGTCCCTACCCTAAAGAGACTCATAATCAATTTAGGGAAACAAACAAATGAACCGATAATTTCAGTTATGTTATGGGGTAAGCTCAATCAGTGATAGAAAGACCATACAAAACTTTCTGGAAGAAATGACAGCAAGCTTGCTTTCTTTCAGTAACCAACTTGTTTCCCCAAGCACCTGGCATACTGAATTCCTGGCAGATAGTCTATACTAAGTAAAATGTTTACTTTAATAAATTCATTGGCACTGACTGAAATTGTTAAGTTTATTCCTCCCTTCTTTTTAAAGAGATAAATTAATGTACTTATTCTATCATGTTTAACCATGTCCCTATATTGTTTATTCAGCTCTGAAAACCATACCTAATGTATTTTAGGTTCAAGAAATATTTATCATATTAATTTTTTTTTTGGACAGGGTCTCCCTCTGTTGCCTAGACTGGAGTACAGTGGCAAAATCATGGCTCACTGCAGCCTTGACCTCCCAGACTCAAGCGATCCTCCTACCTCAGCCTCCAAGTAGCTGGGACTACAGGTGCAGACCACCTCAACCAGCTAATTTTCATATTTTTTTGTAGAGACAGGGTTTCGCCACATTGCCCAAGTTTGTCTTGAACTTGACCTCCCAGACTCAAGCAATCCACCCACCTCAGAATCCCAAAGTGCTAGGATTATAGTGTAAGCCACCGCACCCAGCCCAATCACATTAACTCTTACTAATTATAAAAGTAATGTTAAGTGCAGAAAGAATTTTAAATACATAAAAATATAAAGAAGAAATCACCCATAATCCCACACTTGGAGACAATTATTATCAACATTTTGGACTATCCATTTATTCCTAGGTTTTCTTGCATAAATACATATGTTTTTCCTACAGAATGAATACCACACTAAACCTAACTTTATATACTGGGTTATTAGCTAATATTTTACAAAGGGCCTTTGATGTTGTTGAACATACGTTTTCTAGTTTCTCACTATTATAAATAATACTACAATAAACGTCTTTATTTACAAATCTTTATCCTCATCTCACTTTTCCTGAAAAAATACTCTTTTCCAGATTCTACCTCTAGTAAACTGTGGCAGCACTGTAGCATCTGTCAGCAAATGTCTGAGGCATTCTGACAATACTTCTTCCTTTTACATGAAGCTAGAATTGGTGTGTATTCCTCATAAGAAAAGAACCTAAATGAGACCACACTACTCTAAGAGGCACTTTGATAGATAGAGTTCTTTCAAAGTAGTAGAGGATCTGGAAACAATTACAGTCATACTTGGGAGATACTGAAGGTTTGGTTCCAGTCCACAGCAATAAAGTGAATATTGCAATAATGTGAGTCACACAAATCTTTTGGTTTCTCAGTGCATATAAAAGTTATGTTTACACTATAGTCTATTAAGTGTGCAACAGCATTATGTCTAAAATATGTACATGCTTTAATTTAAAAATGCTTTATTGCTAAAAACTGCTAACAATCATGTGAGGCTTTAGCCAGTTTTAATCTTTTTGCTGGTAGAATGTCTTGCTTCGATGTTGATGGCTGCTAACTGATCAGGGTGGTGGCTGCGGCAATTACTGAAAATAAGACAACAGTGAAGTGTGCCATATCGATTGACACTTTCCTTCACAAAAAATTTATCCACAGCATGCAATGCTGTTTGATGGCATTTTACCTACAGCACAACTTCTCTCAAAAATTGAAATCATTCCTCTCAAACCCTGCTGCTGCTTTATCAACTAAATTGATGTAATATCCTAAATCCTTTGTCATTTCAACAAAATTCACAGCATCTTCTCCAAAAGTAGATTCCATTTCAATAAACCACTTTCTTTGCTTATCCATATGAAGTAAATCTTCATCTGTTAAAGGTTTTATCGTGAGATTGTAGCAATTCAGTCACATCTTCAGGCTCTACTTCTAATGCTAGTTATTTTGCTATTTCTACCACATCTACAGTTCCTTTCCCCCACTAAAGTCTTGAATCCCTCAAGGTCATCCATAAGGGTTGGAATCAACTTCTTCTAAGCTCCTGGTTAATAGGTTCATATTTTTACCTTCTCCCATGAATTATGAATGTTATAATGGCATCTAGAATGGTGAATCCTTTCCACAAGGCTTTCAGTTTAATTTGCCCAGATTCAATCAGAGGAATCACTATCTATGGCAGCCACAGGCTTATGAAATGTATTTCTTAAATAGTAAAACTTGAAAGTCAAAATGACTCTTGATCCATGGGCTGCAGAATAGATGCTGTGTTAGCAGGCATGAAAACAACATTGATCTCCCTATACACGTCCATCAGAGCTCTTATGTTACCAGGTGCACTGTCAATGAGCAGTAATATTTTGAGAGGAATATTTTTATGAGCAGTAGGTCTCAACAGTGCACTTAAAATATTCAATAAACCATGGTATAAATAGATGTGCTGTCATCCAGGCATTGTTGTTCCATTTAGAGAGCAGATAGTAGATGTAGCATAATTCTTAAAGGCACTGGAATTTTCAGAATAGTAAATGAGAAATAGTTTTAATTTGAAGTCACGAGCAGCATTAGCTGCTAAAAAGACAGTAAGCCTGTTCTTTGAAGCTTTGAAGTCAAGCATTTACTTCTGCTTTCCAGCTATGAAAATCCTAGATGGCATCTTCTTCCAATAGAGCCTGTTTCGTCTACATTGTGGTTGTAGTGTGGCTGCCCTCATCATCTTAGCTAGATCTTCTGCATAACTTCAGCAGCTTCTACATAAGCACTTGCTGCTTCACCTTGCACTTTCACATTATAGAGACAGCTTCTTTCCTTAAACCTCATGAACCAACCTCCAGCTTCAAACTTCTTTTGCAGCTTTCTCAACTTTCTCAGCCTACACAGAATTGAAGAGAGTTGGGGCCTTGTGCTCAGGATTAGGCTTTGTCTTAAGAAAATGGTGTGGCTAATTTCATCTATCCAAGCCACTCAGACTCCATATCAGTAATAATGCTGTCTCATTTTCTTATCATTTGCATTCACAACTTGGCTGTTTGGTACAAGAGGCCTAGCTTTTGGCTTATCTTGGCTTTTGACATGTCTTCCTCACTAAATGTAATCATTTCTAGATTATGATTTGAAGTGAGAGACATGCAACTCTTCCTTTCACTTGACCACTTAAAGGCCATCGTAAAGTCATCAACTAACCTAATTTCAATACTAGCGTGCCTCAGGGAATAGACAGGCCTGAGGAGAGGAAGAGAGATGATGGAATGGCTGGTCAGTGGTACAGTCAGAATACATAATTCATTTATGGATTAAATTTGCCACTTTCATGGTAGTTCGTGACATGCCAAAACAAAACACTAATATCAAAGATCACTGATCACGTATCACCAAAATACATATAATGGAAAAGCTTGAAAACTGGCGAGGATTACCAAAATGCGACACAGAGACACAAAGTGAGCCCAAGCTGTTGGCAAAATGGAGCTGACAGACTTGTTCAACATTGGGTTGCCACAAATCTTCAATTTGTTTAAAAAAAAAAAAAAAAACCCACCCACAATATCTGTAAGGCAAAATAAATAATAATAAATAACAAGCAAAGAATAAAACAAAGTATATCTGTCTATAAAAAGGAGTTTTAGTCAGAAAATTTTAAGCAAAAAGTAAAGCAAGGTGCGCTGGCTCACACCTGTAATCCCAGGGATTTAGGAGGCCCAGGAGTGAGGAGGCGAGAAGTTTGAGACCAGCCTGGGCAACGTATTGAGACCCCATCTCTACAAAAATTAGCTGCAAATGGTGGTACAAACCTGTAGTCCCAGCTACTCGAGACTCAATTGAAACTCTTGTGCACTGTTGGTAGGAATGTCAAATGGTGGGCCTGCTATGGAAAATATGGAATATGGAGGTATGGAGTATGAAGGCTTCTCAAAAAATTAAAAATAGAACTATCATATATTCCAACAATCCCACTTCTGGGTATATTTCCAAAGGAATTAAAAGCAGGATGTTAGTCAGGCATAGGGGCATGCTACTATAATCCCAGCAATTTGGGAGTCTGAGGCAGGAAGACTGCTTGAGCCCAGGAGTTGTCAAAACTGAGAAATTAACATTTATCTGCATTTTGATTGTGACCTATCATGTGAGGTTTTATATACATATGAAACAGGGTTAAGGACATGGACTCAGGATCCAGATTACCTATACTCTAGTCCAGTTTCACCTTTTCTTTACCCTGGGAAAATTACATTACTTCTCTGTGCTTCATTTTTCCCCATACAAAAAATGAAGATACTATTACCTAACTCTTAGAGCTCTTGTGGGGAAGAATTTAAGTTAATGTGCATGTAAAATATATACCAGTATGAGCACGTGCATGCTTCTCAGAATAGCACTCCAACCTGAACATAAGAGTTGAGATTACTGAGCTGGTCTGAATAATACAGTGTAGAGAAGAAAACTATTACTGTTCTAGACAACTATGTTATTAACAATGAAGAATGGTGTTACATAAGGTCTCCTGGTGGCCACAGGACTCTTGATTTACTGCAGTTATTTTTGAATGAAACATGTAAATCCCTTTTTAAAACATATTTAATGCTGTTGGGTACCTGTACAAAAGATTTTTCAGACTCAAGTTTTATACCTGTAAAATTTCTTTAGTCAGCTCAATACATGCATTTTTTGGATCCTATGACAGTTACCCAGTGTATTTATATCCATTTTTTATTTAATTAACTTACTCTTTTTTAGTTACAGATACATACTACAAAATGCAACCATTTTAAATTAACAGTCTGATATATATTGACAAACTCTCAATAAAAACAATTGCAGTAGAATAAAAACAAAAATGGAGAAAATGGAAATTAATTAAGCTATATTAAAATATTGCTTAAGGAGTTCCTCCAGAAAATATTTCCCCAAAGAATTCATCAATATTGGCCTAAGTCTAATTATAATTTCCCAATAATAATCAAAATTTCCTCAGGATAAAAGTCTTAGTCAAAACATGCTATATACACACATTACTGACACTGGCACCAGTGCTTCTATTCCATTCTATCCTAGAACAATCTGCTTGGAACTTCAGTATTGTAACCTGGCACCTGTTCTTCCTTCTCCTTCATTAAGAATATCATCTCAGAAGAAATGGATAAAGCAAAAGCAAAAGCACAACACCAGAAAATCAGACTTTTGGGTATATGTATTGATTTACTCATTTTAATACAATAGAAGCTGATCTAAAGAAATTTGTTCAAAGATAGAACTAAGATGAAAGCCATATTCAACTTGCAAGTCCCAAGTTTCCCATTTGTGATTTGGAAAATCTGCTTTTGAGCAAATGATATTTTTTTAAAATATTATTTTCATGTTCTCTAGAAGAGCTGTGTTATAATTCCAAGACAGCCAGAAAATCAAAGTTCACCAAAATAAATAGATCTAATTGTGCCAGTATAGACCAACTTTCAAAAGATAAGGAAAATACAAGCTGTTCATTCACTGAAAAGAAAGCATGCAGGAAATCATTCTACAAAAGGCTTTCGTATTTGATCCATTTAGCATTTAATGAGAGAAGTCTGTTTATTTCAACTGACATAAGCCTTTTTTGTGGTTATTTAAAAATTTAGGTAGGAATGTAATGTGAGTTTCTGATTGTCCAGTACAATCTCCTATTATTCAAAAGGTTTATTTGGAACACACAAGCTATTTTTTCCAGACTTAAACTTAGCAAAGAGCTCACAGGCTTTTACAGAAGTGAAAAAGAATGCATTTTTACTGACTCACACCTGTAATCCCAACACTTTGGGAGGTCAAGGCAGGCAGATCACTTGAGGTCAGGAGTTCGAGACCAGCCTGGCCAACAAAGTGAAACCCCGTCTCTACTAAAAATATAAGCACTGGGTGACAGAACGAGACTTCGTCTCAAAAAAAAAAAAATGCATTTTTAAGTTGACGAGAATACATAATGAACAAGGTATGTCACTAAAAATAATAAATAAACAGCCGCTACAGTTTTAATCCTTATAAATTCACAGTTCATTGAGAATGTATAAATCTAGCAATTTAGAGAATGTCAAGATTAAGAAAAACTGAGAAATGAATACAAACTGAAATTAAAACTAAACATATGATCTAGTATTTTGATGCAATTCTTCAGACTGTGTCATTTTACTGAATTAAATAAAATGTCTTCTTTAACAGCAATGAAGAAAGAATGGTTCGCAGTCTGGAATGCTGCGAAAACTATATGGTTGTATATCAACATTTAAGAAAAGAAAGTCTTATCAAGTCCCTTCTCCAAATATGCATGGAATGTGTTTCCACCCCCAGCATCATTCACAGTCATTCTAGTAGTTCAAACTCTCATTATCTTCACCTGGATAACAGCAGCAGCCTCATCATCTCCCTGCTTCCTATTTCACTTCACTCATAGTCATGCTAAAGTTTCTGGCAGTCTAGAAATAAGCTCTGCAAAACCGAATTTCTTCACACTAACTTCTCTGATCAAAATAATTCAGTAATTCTTCCACTAGCTACATAATAAAATAGTCCAAAATTGGCCGGACGCAGGGGCTCATGCCTATAATCCCAGCACTTTGGGAGGCCGAGGAGGGCAGATCACGAGGTCAGGAGATTGAGACCATCCTGGCTAACACAGTGAAATCCAGTCTCTACTAAAAATACGAAAAAAAAAGAATTAGCTGGGTGTGGTGGCGGGTGCCTGTAGTCCCAGCTACTCTGGAGGCTTAGGCAGGAGAATGGCGTGAACCCAGGAGGTGGAGCTTGCAGTGAGCCGCAATCGTGCCACTGCACTCCAGCCTGGGCAACAGAGTGAGACTCCGTCTCAAAAAAAAAAAAAAAAATTGTCCAAAATCATTACCTTAGGGACTTCTACTTCATCCAAGGTAAAGTAACAAGGTCTGAATTTACCCTCCAACCTACAACAACTAAAAAACCAAACTCTACAAAACAATGGTTTTCAGACACCTGACATCAGGCAATAGAGGACAATGAACCCAGAGAGAAAGAAAACAAATTATATGAGCCCTATAAAGGCCCCAGCTTACTTCTTGGTAAGAGCTTCCATGCAGGATCTGGATGCTTAGCTGGGGTTGGGGGTGGGAAAGGGGTGCAGTTTCTAGACTGCAGTCCAATCAAAGAAAATCCAGGAGAAGTCCTGGTGAAACTGAAGCAATTGATTTGGGAATCCAGGGAACTCAGAGAAGTTAGAGTTCACAGAGTATCAAAGGGAAGAGAGATTAACAGGGAGAAAGAAGTTCAGAGACCTGCAGAAGGCTGAATGAAGCACATGAAAGGAACAGAAAGGACAATCCCTAGAAATTACACAAGGCCAGGGACTGTTTTTGTTCCCAACAGCCAAAAGGAAAAAAGCTTGCATAATTCACCAGGCATCAGGCAGAGAACCCAGAGGGTATTGCCTCAGTGTGAAAAATTAACCCTAGATAAAATGCTGCTGTAGACCTACCTAACAAAGCTGGAAAACGAGCCTCAAAAAGATCAAACTATTTCCAGGTGACTTAATTACATCTCAGAACGAAGTTCAAGAATATTTACAGGAACACAGAAATAGCCAGCAATCAAGAAAGTAAAATTCACAACTCTAACATGCAAACAAAAATCACTAGACATGAAAAGAAGCAGAAAAGTATGGGCCACAAAAAGGGAAAAAAATCAATCAACTGAAATAGACTCCAAAATGATGCAGGTATTAATTAGTAGATAAAGATATTCTAAATTACCATTATGTTGCATATTTTCAGGAATATAAATGTAAAAAATATATTGGATATAGCTAATGAATTAGACACTACAAGGAAAAAAGGGTTAATGAAGTTATAGTGATAGAAACTTCCAAAATGAAACAGAGAAACAGACTGGGAAAAAGACAAAAAAACAAAAACAGAGCTGTGGAACAATTTCTAGTGGCCTAATATGCATGTAACAGGAGTCAGGAGTCCCAGAATGGAATGGAGGGGATGGAGATATATCTGAAGTAATAATGGCCAAATTTAATGAAATTTGACTTTTCCAAATTTGATGAAAACTATAAACACACTGATCATAGAAGCTCATCAAATCCCAAACATGAAGAACACACAGAACTCACAAAGGCATATCAACATAAATTACTTAGATATGCAGATAAATATCTAAAAACAGTTGGAGAACAACAATACATTGTGCAGAGTAACAAATAAAAGAAGGAGAGCAGACTTCTCATTATAAACAGTACAAGCTAGAATACAATGGAGCCACATCTTTAAAATACTGAAAGGAAAAAAAAAAATCAACCCAACATTTTATACCCAGAGAAAATATCCTTCAAAAAAAAGTTGAGTATAGCCATACAATCGAATATTGTTCGAACATAAAAAGGAATGAAAGTTGGCTGCAGTGGCTCACGCCTGTAATCCCAACACTTTGGGAGGCCGAGGCAGGCGGATCACGAGGTCAAGAGATTGAGACCATCGTGGCCAACATGTTAAAACCCTGTCTCCACTAAAAACACAAAAATTAGCTGGGTGTGGTGGCATGTGCCTGTAGTCCCAGCTACTCAGGAGGCTGAGGCAGGAGAATCGCATGAACCCAGGAGGCGGAGGTTGCAGTGAGCCACGATCACACTACTACACTCCAGCGTGGGCAACAGAGCAAGACTCCATCTCAAAAAAAAAAATAAAAGAAAAAAAAGGAATGAAGTACCGATACATGCTACATATCATGGATAATCCTTGAAAACCGTATGCTAATTGAAAGAAACCAAACACAAAAGGCTACATATTGTATGAGTCAATTTATAGGAAATGCCCAGAAAAGTCAAATTCAAAGAGACAGAAAGTAAATTCATGGCTAACAAGGGCTTAAGGGGATAAAGGGAGTGACTGCTAATGAATATAGGGTTTCTTTGGGGTGATGAAATATTTTAAGTAAATAGTGGTGATGTCGCACGTTCCCACTTGCATGTGGAAGCTGAACGATGAGAACACATGGACATAGGGAGGGGAACAACACACACTGGGGCCTGTTGCGGGGAGGTGGGAGCGGGGAGGGAGAGTATTAGGATAAACAGCTAATGCATGTGGGGTTTAATATGTAGGTGACAGGATGACAGGTGCAGCAAATCACCATGGCACATGTTTACCTATGTAACAAACCTGCGCGTCCTGCACATGTATCCCAGAACTTAAAATAAAGTTTAAAATAAATAAACAAATAAATAAATAGTGGTAATGGCCGCACAACTCTTTGAATATACTAAAACCACTGCATTTTACATTTTAAAAGGATGAATTTTATGGTATGTAAATTATATCTCAATAAAGGATTTTCTTTAATGAATCTCTGATCAGACACAATGGTACAGACTCCTTTCTTCTTGCTCTTCCCCACTAAGTATAAGCCTATAAATAACACATGAGGCAACCAAAGGAGAACTCTGAAAGGTGGTAAGAGGAAAGTAAACTGTTTTGTAACCGTAGAATTGAAGGAACAACACAATGGCAGGACATCTTACATATCTCTACCAAACAGAAGAAGCCAACCCAGGCCTAGCATGTCCCAGTCCCCAAGCTAACAACAGAAGGCAGCCAAGGTAGGCTCTCTCATCTCCCAGATCAAATAGAAGTTCCACTAACCACACAGGGAAAGCCCAGAACCATGAGCAGGGGCTAAACAGTCACAATGATAATAAGCAGTCAGGGAAAGCACTTTCCTTCACTCCTGGCCCTGACTCCCTTCCCCCCAAAGAGAGATACTGGTGAGTAGGCATCACCAGCAAGAGAGACCCCATCACAATAAGCAGGCTGGCCTGGGAAGCCTTTATCCCCACAGGCCTGAGGCTCTCCTACACAACCAAGAGATATTGAGGTGTCCAGCCAGCACCAGCAAGAGGTATCTCGCTGTATCAAGTGACCTCGGCAGACATTTTGTTTCTATGGGGTTAAGAATTCCCTCCCCAATCCAGAAACACTGGGGTAGTCAGAGGACACCAGTAAGAGGGACTCGACCATGACAAGCAGTCTGGCCCAGGGAGCCTCTTTGTCTTCATGAGTCAGAATCTCTCATGTACTCCCCAGTGACATGAGGGCAGTGAAATGGCACCAATAGCGAACATCATGCCACAAAAAGTAGCCTGGTCCAGCAAAACCTCTTTGTCCCTGTAGCCTGAGAGTACCCTCCCCCACCAAGAGACATCACACAGCTCAGCCTGTGGAATGCTTTCGGCCAGCTCAGGCAGCACCAGTGGGAGCTCTAGTGCTGCCTGAGGTGACAGAAAGGGCTTTATTTAATGGCCCCAGCATTAAACAAACAAACAAAACCAAATAACCAAGAAAATCAAAATAACACTGGAAAGGCTCTGAAAATTAAACTGCCACTGGAACAACAGCCTACAAAATTAGACTATGGTCTACACACTAACTCTAAACACAAAAACTAACAGCCAAAATGTCCAGGATATAGTAAAAAAGCACCCATCACACCAAGAACCAGAAAAGATCACAACTTGAATGACAAAAAGACAATTAACTGATGCCAACACAGACATGAATCAGATGTCAGAATTATCTGTAAAGATTTTAAAGCAGCTACCTTAAAAATACATCAAATCATAAATTATCTTGAAACAAATGAAAAATAGAAATATCAGCACAGAAATGTGTTATAAATCAAACAGAAATTATAAAACTAAAAAATAAAATATCCAAAATTAAAATCTCACAGGATGGTTTCAATAGTAGAGTGAAAATGGCATATAGCATAGAATCAGTGAACTTGAGGTGAAATCAGTAGAATTTACCCAATCTGAACAACAGAGAGAAAATAAATTAAAATATAAAGAAAAGAACATTGGGGACCCACGGGAGATCCATAGACCATAACAAAAGATCCACTATTCATATCACTGGAGTCCCAGAAAAGAGAAGAGGAAGAGGGAAACTAAAAGAATATTCAAAGAAATAATGGCTAAAACACTCCCAAATTTGGTGAAGCACCAAACATATTCAAAAAGTTGAGTGAATCTCATACTGGCTAAACTCAAAGAAATCTACATTAAGATACATTATAATTAAACATCTGAAAATTAAAAACAAAGAAGTCTTGAAAGAAGCCAGAGAGAAACATTTTACCTACAGGAAAACACCAATTCAAATGAAGATTGGCTGAAGGAAGCTGTTTAAACAGAAAAGAAATTATAAAAGAAGCAACACTGGAGCATCAGAGGCAAAACAAAAATGCAAATCCAAGTCATCCTCAGTCTACTACCCAAACACTTCTCCAGTCCAATAGCTGGTGTCCTGATGTCAATGGGCTCTAAACCTCTTCCCAGGGCAATATTCTTCACCCTTATTCCAACAGTCTTTAAGATTGCTTAAAACTTCTCTGTCCTTGAAGCTTACTGCTTGCCTGATCTGCAACCTTTAGTTGCCAGGATAGGGTGAGGAGGGACCAGAAGGCACTGTCAGAATTGACTCTTTTTTTCAACACAAAACTTAATCTGAGTATGACCCTAACAGAGAAGTTGAGTCCTAGGGCCCTCTCTCCTAGTATTTCCTTTTCTATGAGAAAAAAATACATCATACAAGGGCAAGCCCAAAGGCACAATAATTAATATTTGTTCTCACTGTAACAAATGGAAAACAAGCTCAACCCTCTCTCACAAGCAGTTATTTAACCACTTAAAGAAAACTACTGTGTCTTATCAAAGGTAAATATGATGTCCATTTCCCTTATCTTCTGAGTACAAGGGCCTATTAAAACACCACTACATTAAAGCTATCAACAGTAATTATGAATAAACAAAAATAACCTAAAATATAAATACCTTCCCATGGTTGATATCCTCAAACTAATCTAAGAAAGTCCTCAAGAAAAACACTGCCATGTTTCTAAAAGAATACTACATTGGTAATCAGGAGACCTGAGGCTTATCTTAGCTCTGTCACTAAGTGGTGACCTTAAGCAAATCCCCTAACTTCTCTGAGCCTTGGTCTCCCACCTGTAAAGTGATCTTAGGTCCCTCCTGGCTCTAAACTTCTAGGCATGGTAAACCAACAAAAAATGTGAAATACATACATCTGCCACTAGATGGCATAACACTAATATTGCTGATCTGAAAGGCAGCCCAAAATCTCCTCCAAGATAGATTACCTTAAGAAAACTACACCAGTTTAAATTATGCCAATTTAAACTAAGCCTCAGTAACTCGTCTGCTGGCAAAGAACTCCCGGCTACTTCATAAACACTTTTATTTTGTATGATGTAGAATGAGAAACCTCTTTCTGAACTAGTTACAGTTATCATGAACCAAACTAAAAATTTACGAAGACATGCTTATTATATAAATCTGAGAAAATAAGTTTACAACAAAGGATGGGGTGAAGGAGGTCGCAAAGATATGGGGCAGGAAAGAACAGGTGGAGGGACAGAAGGGAGAAAAAAAAAAGAAGCTGTTTTTTGGCAATTTCTGCAGTATTATCTATGCCTATCAATGTATTATAAAAATGTATTACCATTGTACCACAGAATATTTAGCCTCCCTTGACAATTCAGCAGAGAAAACACTGTCACATTAAAATTTCAGACAAATTTCTTGGAACCAGCTTTAAAAATATTAATATATTGGTAGTATCTATAAAACATTGATCCTTTCAGAATAAAAAGACAACTGAAAATTTAAAACACAATTCTCTACTATGACTTAACTATCACTTTCACTATGTTTAAGTTATATTTACATTTTCCTCCAATTGAAGATAAGACTGGTACATAGCAAGTGCTTAGTTTTAGCAGATTTTTTAAATACCTTTTTAAACTAGGGAGGAAAGTTATCGATTGAAAAACAGCAATCGTTAATCTTCCTTAAACAAGAAATTCGTATCTGTTGCATAATGCAACTGGTCATGATACACATAAATTTCTCATTAAAACTCATTCAATGTGTCCCTATCAACGTATTCCCTAACCCTAAGTCAATAAAGGAGAAGATACAAAAATCCTTAGTTCTCCAGCAACCTGTGCCTTCAAAATCAATTAGGCCTTTCTCGTTACAGAAATACAGGTGACAAATTTCTTCTTCCCAAATACAGTTTAAACATGTCCCGGTGTACAATGCTCTCCTTTCCACAAATTTCTGTTTTTTTTTCCCATCTCTAACTTCCTATCTGCAACTCAAAGTTCACCTTGGAGCATCTACAGCACGGATAATCAAAGTCGTGTGTTTTCTGCTCAACTCTTCTCAAATGCAAACTTCCTATCCTGCAAAAAGAATTACAGTTTATCTGTCCAAACAAGTTATGAGGCTGGTTATAACATACTTTACTACCAGCTGTTTTCCTTAACATTTCAATCTCCTGAAGACAATCATTTCCTTCTCCTAACACATAAAACAGAGTATTTCTCAAGCTCCCAATGCTGTTTGTACCCCCTATTAAGCATTTCTATAAACACAGCAAATGAATCATGACCAAATTGGGATTTTTCTATTATTTCTACAAAATCTGTATCTTCTCTCCCTCCATTCTGTATCTCAGAGAATGGCACGTTATCCATCTAAGCATTCAGTGTCTCCATTAGGATTATGTTCCTCTGTATATGACAGAAAACCTAAAACATTAATAGCTTAAACAAGATAAAAGTTTATTTCCTTTCATATAAAAGATGTCTCAAAGACAACATTCAGGATTAATGTCAGATCTATGGTCTCAAAGATCCAGCTTCTTCAGGTTCATCACTCCACCATCTACAGGTTTAGACCCTTGTTCTCATGGTTTAATATGTCTGCTGGAGCTCCAAACATCACATCCATGTTTCAAGTAGAAATCAAGAAGGAAGGAAGGAAGGAAGCTGGGCACAGTGGCTCATGCCTGTAATCCCAAGCACTTTGGGAGGCTGAAGCAGGAGGATCACTTGAGCCCAGGAGTTCCAGTCCAGCCTGGGCAACATGGCAAAACCCCATCTCTACAAAAATTAGCTGGGTGTGGTGGCGCACACCTGTGGTCCCAGCTACTCAGGAGGCTGAGGTGGCAGAATTGCTTGAGCCTACAAGGTCAACGCTGTAATGAGCCAAGATTGCTCCACTGCACTCCAGCCTAGGCAACAGAGCAAGACCCTATGCTCCCCTGCACAAAGAAAAAAAGAAGAAAAGAAAGAAGAAGAGGAGAAGAAGAAGAGGAGGGAGAGAAGAAGGAGAAGGAAGAGAAAAAGGAGGAAGGTATAGAATATTTTAAGGAGAATTTCTGGAAGAACAATTTCACTTACATATCACTTGCCAAAGCCTTGTCACATGACTACACCCAACAGCAAGGGAGTCTCTTAGTCTCTTAGACAACTGCCCTGCTAAAAAAAAAAGAGTTTTATTTCTAAAGGAGAAAAAAACAGTATTAGGAGGCAACTGGCCATTTCTACCGGAGTCTGCTCTTAGTCTGATAGGTGCCAACACATCATGTAGAACCATCTGTTAACCAAGAACACAGCAGACTGCCCAGGAATAAAACCATGGGTGTGGGGTTGTGAAAGGAACCACAGTATAGAAAGAGCCTCTTGTGGCCAGGCGCGGTAGCTCACACCTGTAATCTCAGCACTTTGGGAGGCCAAGGAGTTCGAGACCAGCCTGGCCAACATGGTGAAACCCCGTCTCTGCTAAAAGTACAAAAATTAACCGGATGTGGTGGCATGTGCCTGTAATCCCAGCTACTTGGGAGGCTAAGGCAGGAGAATCGTTTGAACCTGGCAGGCGGAGGTTGCAGTGAGCTGAGATTGCACTACTGCCCTCCAGCCTGGGTGACAAGAGCAAGACTCTGACTCTAAAAAATAAATAAATAAATAAATTTTAAAAAAAGAGCCTCTTGCTTGCTCAATGTACATGTGTTTTCAGTACTTCCATTTTGCCCAATCCCAGGTATATGGCTTCTATTTGATGATGTAATACTGCTATGCATGCTCATGTCACTGGTATCCAGTATTTAGAAATTTGTTCTCTATCACATATAACAACAAAGCCAGTAGCTTTTTCAGAGAAGATACAGTTAGCTCTAAAATGAAGGAGCCTTCACTGTGATTCTCCTCCTGTCAGAGCCTGCCACAAATTCCACATAGCAACCAGATGGCAGTCTTTATGGATTGTTGAGTCAAGAGGTTGGAGCAGTACACTTAAAATTTAGTATATCCTGACTTCAAACCCAGAGAGACCCACCAGTTACTGTACTTCTTTTTGGTAGCAATGAATATAAGATGCAGTAGTTTATCTTCCACTTTAGAAAGGACATCCCCATATATCCTAAAATACTGTTACCTCAGAAACTTCACTAAGGTGTCAAGTCCTCCAATTTTTTATGGACTTCATGTCCCATCATCAGCTGTGTTTTTAGCATCTTTACAAAGGATCTAAGCCACCTACTAGTTCACTATCATAATGTCCTATCAATCAGCATGACGTCATCACTATAGGGGACCAGGATGATGTACTGTGGGATAGTGAGATGAACAAAATCCCTACAGAGCCAAAATGCTGACCTAACCATGGAGGCAATATGATGACAGTGTACTGCATTGCTGGGTATTTCTGATGTTCTCTGTTAATTAGATACAGTAAGGCAGTTGATAGATCAATAGTTAACTACCAAGTGCCAGGTTCTGCTTCTAGAAAAGAGACCATATGTGGAACAAAAGATACAACTAGAGGGGTAGAAGAAGCTTATGATAATACATCATCATTCTCCAAAAGGTATCTATCTTCTGCATAGGTAAAACACAAGTCAGCAGGCTGAACCTTTCAAGCCTTTAATATGGCACTAATCTCTGAGATTCAGGATGTAAGACTGCTTTGGTAAAAAGAACTTCGGGGGGTTACACTTGGCTCTTCCTACCATAAAGTCCATTAACTCATGGATATGGGAACTAATTTGGGGATTCCTCCATTTGTTGAGCATATTTATTCCAAACATGCAGTAAGAAACAAGATATAACCACAGTACGAATTCATGGATTGTGAAATAATTTCAAGTCAAAGCTCCATTCATGCCTGATTTCCATAAGCTCCCATCTGCCTCATGGAGCACAATGGTATCCTCAGTCACTGGGAATTATCATTAGCTCAGGTTCCAATAACTCCTGAAAGGTTTGAGTATTTGCCTTCTGATGAACAGTTATGCTTGTAAATAACAAAAGACCCCTTTCTTTAGGGAAGGCTATGAAGAAAATTAATTGTGCTTACCCATGATATTATCACAAGATCCTTCCATAAAGGAAGGTATGCTGCCTCTTTTTTCTTCAAGGAGTTCTAGATCTGTAAAGTAATAAAGCTATAGGTATTAGACATTATGGAGACCTAAAATCAATCCTACATTCATTAGACCTAAAGTGTTCTGTTTTCATTTGTTTAGTTCCAGTATCTAGATCAAGACCTTAGTGAGCTACCCTTCCACGTCAGTCCTAGGAACCCCTTAATCAATTTGCATACTATATTAAGCAAGCCTATCTTGTGTCTGATGGTTACATTCTGTTACTTGCGGTCGGGCACGCTGGCTCACGCCTGTAATCCCAGTACTTTGGGATGCCAAGGCAGGCAGATCACAAGGTCAACAGATCGAGATCATCCTGGCCAACATGATGAAACCCCATCTCTACTAAAAATACAAAAATTAGCTGGCCGTGGTGGCATGTGCCTGTAGTCCCAGCTATTCAGGATGCTGAAGCAGGAGAATTGCTTGAACCTGGGAGGCAGAGATTGCAGTGAGCTGAGATTGTGCTACTGCACTCCAGTCTGGGGGACAGAGTGAGATGCTGTCTCAAAAAAAAAAAAAAAAAAAAAAAGTTCTGTTACTTGCCTCTGCCATTTCAGGATTCCACTATATTCAGAAAGCTCATTTTGTAGCAGTATCTCTTACATTCATGCCAAGGCCAGAGAAGACAGACACTAGAGTACTTTTTAAGGATGCCAGCGTTTCTCTCACTGTTGTATTTTCTTAAAGGTAGTAGAGAACACCTATCTTGGGGGATGTACTTACAGAGTAAGGAAGCCAGCTGCACAAAATAAATCCACCTCAACATTCCTAACTCCCCAAGTTTGCCATCTCAACTTTACTCAATGGAGGTCACTACCGAATCCACATTTCAGTCAAACAAGCAAGCAGACAATTAGAACCAGTCCTAGCTGCCTGAGCAAGAACCAAATCTAAAATCTGTCACAGATGAATCTACATTAATAGATTCAGCCCAAACTAAAATTAGATTTCTCCTTTCCTAGTCCAGCATCTCTTTGAATTTGATTTCATATCAATTGCATAGGTTTTTGCTAACATAAACTAGTAAAACTCTTGTAATTCTTTTGATGCATAAAACTTGTCTTTCATCATAAAGTTGGCCCCTTGAACTTCCTGGGATCTGACTCTAGCTATTGGTCTACAGGCCAGAAGGTGGTGGGAATGAGCTATCACTCAACAGCTATCACTCAACAAGCTGAAGTCATTACAGCATCTTTAAGGATCACTCAAAGGAAGAGGGGTTACTTCTGCTGGTGTCCGGAGCCGTGAGGCCCGGAAATTGCCGCGGCTTCTGTTGCTTAAGCTCCCTATCATCAGAGACAAGATGGCGTATTTCCGGGTTCTTCAT
>NW_012115921.1:1889494-1890757 GCF_000951035.1 Colobus angolensis palliatus
TTGGTAGTAGGGATAGGGAGGATTCCTCTCCTCGAGATGTTTTTCCAGTAACTGAAACTACAGATGCGCAGGGCCGACCCTGGAGACACCACAATGGGTTTGAATTTACTGTAATAAAAGAACTAAAAACTGCTGTCTCACAATACAGAGCTACTGCCCCGTACACCCTGGCCATAGTCGAATCTGTGGCTGAAAATTGGCTCACTCCCATAGATTGGAATACCTTAGTTAGAGCAGTTCTTTCCGGAGGTGACCATCTGATTTGGAAGTAATTTTATGAAAATTGTAGAGATACGGCCAAGAGAAACCAACAAGCCAGAAATGGTTGGGATTTTGATATGCTAACTGGCTCGGGTAATTACACAGAAACCGATGCTCAGATGCAGTACGATCCTGGGCTGTTTTCTCAAATCCAAGCAGCGGCTACCAAAGCCTGGAGAAAACTCCCTGTTAAAGGGGATCCAGGAGCCTCGCTCACAGGGGTCAAACAGGGGCCTGATGAGCCCTTTGCAGACTTTGTACACAGACTTTTAACCATGGCCAGCAGAATATTTGGAAATGCCGAGGCAGGGGTGGATTACGTAAAACAGCTAGCTTATGAAAACGCTAACCCGGCTTGTCAGGCAGCAATCAGACCTTATAGAAAGAAAACAGACTTAACAGACTACATCCGCCTCTGTTCAGACATAGGGCCCTCATATCAACAGGGCTTGGCTATGGCTGCTGCCTTTAGTGGACAAACCATAAAAGACTTTCTCGCTAGTAAAAATAAGAATAGCAAAGGGTGCTTCAAGTGCGGAAAAATGGGACACTTTGCTAGGGATTGTAAGGGAGAGCTAGCTAAGACCTTAGAGGCAAAAACTCCAGGCCTCTGCCCTAGGTGTAAAAGAGGAAAACATTGGGCCAATGAATGTAAATCTAAAACTGACAATCAAGGAAATCCCCTAACACCTCAACAGGGAAACGGATTGAGGGGCTGGCCCCAGGCCCCGAAACAAGCTTATGGGGCGGTCAGTTTTATACCAACCAACAACAATCCGTTTCACAACTTAGCAGAGCAACCCCAGGAAGCACAGGATTGGACCTCTGTTCCACCTCCCACACAGTATTAACCCCTGAAATGCGACCCCAGGCCTTGAGTACTGGGATATATGGACCCCTACCCTCAAACATGTTTGGATTAATCCTAGGAAGAGGCAGTGCCACTATAAAAGGCCTACAGGTCTTTCCGGGAATAACTGATAGTGATTATACAGGAGAAAT
>NW_012115921.1:1893640-1904518 GCF_000951035.1 Colobus angolensis palliatus
CATCTCAAGTACTATACAAGATCTACAAGATCAAGTAGATTCCCTGGCAGAAGTAGTGCTCCAAAATAGAAGAGGCCTAGATTTATTAACTGCCGAACAGGGAGGTATCTGCTTAGCTCTACAGGAAAAGTGCTGTTTCTATGCCAACAAATCCGGGATCGTCAGAGATAAGATCAGGCGTCTACAAGAAGACCTAGAGAAACGACGAAAAGAAATAACCGATAACCCATTTTGGACTGGGTTCCATGGACTCCTTCCCTATCTTATGCCACTCTTGGGCCCCCTGCTTTGCCTATTGCTCTTACTCTCTTTGGGACCTGTGATCTTCAATAAGCTCATGACATTCATTAAGCAACAAATCGAGGCCATCCAAGCCAAACCCATACAGGACCATTATCATCGCCTTGAACAAGAAGATCACGGTGGTCCATACTTACGCTTGCGGTAAACCACCTTCCCTGTGCGCTGAACTGGGCAGCCAATGACGGGTAAGAGAGTGTCATCTCTCACTAACCTAAGACAGGAGGGCCTACTGCCTAATCCCATGACGGGTACCAGTGAAGAGATGTGTTACTCCAACCTAAACCAGGCGCAGTTCCCGAGGGACAATCTTCTAGCCACCAATAATATATAAAAAGGGGGACCGTCCGGAGCCGTGAGGGCCGGAAATTGCCGCGGCTTCTGTTGCTTAAGCTCCGTATCATCAGAGACAAGATGGCGTATTTCCGGGTTCTTCATTAAAAACTTTTCCCGCGTGCGCCAAAACTTTTCCCAAGCGCGCCAACCTTTTTCGCGCCCAGGAAGATATGCAGCCTACAGGGCAGGCACAATCCCGCTCCCGGGAAAAATTACAAACCCATGGCGCATGCGCAATTGTAATTTGAGAGAACCCAGCCCCCCATCACCGCCCTGGCCCAACCTCTTCCCCTGCCAGCCTATATAAGGCATTGCACTGCCACCATTAAACGAGACTTGATCAGGCTATTTGTCTTGTCTCCATTTCTCGTGTTTTCTTGTCTCCTCCATTCCCACTCCCCCTTTCAGGGTCCGTTTGACTGTCCTGCAGGTCGGGACATGCTGGCAAGTGAGGCTCAGTACAAACCACAGGTTAAGAATACCTGGAGTCATTCAAATGGTTCCATGTCATGATTCCAATTCCTGGAATCTTAGTCTTTCCCAATCAATAACCCAACTTACACCTATGAAATCTGATGAAGCTGAGTTCACTCTGTACTGAACACAGTTTAATAACTTGTTGGATCAGACTCCATACCTTAGACTATAACAGTCCTGGAATCATAAGACATAAAAGACTCTTTTAAGCCAATCACCAAATTCCTTAGTACTCTAACCATAACTTCAGCCAAGATTTAAAAATTTAGCCCTGTGGTTTAAATTTACTTTAAACCAGAATTTCTCAAACTAAACACTATTGACATTTTGGGCCAGGTAACTCTTTGTTGTCATGGTGGGGAGGGGACAATCCTGTGCATCAGCATTCTTGGTCTCTACTCACTAGATACCAGTAGCACCCTGCTCCCCTAGTTCTGATAACTAAAAATGCCACCAGACATTTCCAAATACGCCTTGGAGAGCAAAATCACCCCAGGTTGAGAACCACTGCTTTAAACTCTACAGTGGAGTTAAAAACAGCCAACTGGCCAGGCGCAGTGGCTCACACCTGTAATCCCAATACTTTGGGAGTCTGAGGCAGGCGGATCACGAGGTCAGGAGATCCAGACCATCCTGGCTAACACAGTGAAACCCCGTCTCTACTAAAAATACAAAAAATTAGTCGAGCATGGTGGCTCACACCTGTAGTCCCAGCTACTCAGGAAGCTAAGGCAAGATAATCGCTTTAACCTGGGAGGTGGAGGTTGCAGTGAGCCGAGATAGCACCACTGCACTCCAGCCTGGGCGACAGAGCGAGACTCCCTCTAAAACAAAAAACAAACAAAAATAGCCAGTCCTCTCATATCTTTACTTTCCTAAATGGATCATCCATCAGTTCAGCAAAGCTTTGCCTTCAACAGGTACTTCATCCCAGGTAACCACAGATCAAAAACAGTAGGTGCCATGAACTGGTTACCAGCGACCCTTCTAGATTCCTTGAGGATTTGTTGCCCAAAACAGTTTTACACCAATTTAATGGTCCAGGATCAGAATCCACTCCAGGTAGTTTAAGCAAAAAGGGGGTTTAAAATAAGAATCAGATGCTCACAAAATCATTGGAAAAAGTAGAGAGGCAGGGTTCAGAGTAACTGAACTCCTAGAAACAACTCCTAGCCCACAGAACCACTCTGCCTCAGCCATAATCACAAAAGCTGGTACCACCATTGTAGGAAGCTGGCAAGCCAGGAAGCTCCTGTAGAAGCTGCAGAATTAGAAAGCCACTGCTAAATGAGAAAGCTGCCCCACAAACTACTAGCTCAGAACCATTCTACTTTTCTCATAATCTAAGCCCACAGCCGGCCTCTCTCCCCAGGTGGTTCACTTCCAAATCAAAGTGCATCCGAAGGGTGGAACCTAAATCATGTCCAGAAAACAAAGCAGCCTACAGGAAAAAAAAAAAAAAAAATTTACTAGCCAAGAAGACTATTAGGCACTCTCATGATTTTCATTGTCACCTTAAAAACTGGTATTCTCCAAGAGATGTAACCTATCAATTATTGCATTGTTGCATTTTTAACCTACCAATAATGCGGTTTCCTGAGCCTGAATTACTGGAATATAGATTCCAAACTAAGGTTAATGTCACCTTGTAGCAACCTCTTTGTGTAATCATCTGGACTTCCATAAAGGAAAATCCTCTGTATCAACAACAACCAAGGTGGGAGGATCACTTGAGCCCAGGAGGTCAAGGCTGCAGTGAGCCATGACCATTCCACTGCACTCCAGCCTGGGTGACACAGCAAGACCTTGACTCAAAAAAACAAAACAAAAAACCATGTACCTCTTGTGATTCTGAACTGCAACATTCTCCCACACTTACTACAATGAATCCTTACCATTTCTTGCCCAGACTACTGCAATACCTTCATAACTGCTCTCCCTGACTTCACTTGTCCACTTCAAATCATTTTCCCAAAAGTACCAGAATTTATATAGCATGTTACTCCACTTAACTGACTTCTCATCACATTCAGAATAATGACTGAATTTCCATCTGACTTACCAAATGCTCATCTATGTCCTTAAGAGTGCTCTAGTTTCAACAATCTGTTTACAGCTCCCCAAATAAGTCAGGTCCATTCAAACTCATTTATCTGCTTTTAAGTATACTGTCCCTTCTGTGGACATTCTCCTCTTTAATCTCACCTCTGTTTCTCCCATTACCAGGTTAACATTTACACATTTTAAAGTGTCATCTCTTTTTAGGAATGTCTCCTGACACCTTGTTCCCCTAGACTAAGAGTGGTCCTTCCCTATGCTTCCATAATATCTTACTCAAAATCCTTAAGGGAGGAAATGCAAACAGTTATGTAATCTTCTCCAGTAGGACTTAACTCTAAGACATAAAAGAAAAAAATAAAAATGATTCTAAGAGAAGGCTGAGAGACTATTTCATTCTGTTGCTGAAAGATCTAAATCATTTAGAAACTTTCTTTTTCCTTACACTGAGTCAAAATCTTCTTGAAGTACTCTCACCAACTGATGTTACCTGGCATAAGAAAAAATGCATCTATTCCTTCAACATGATAGTGATAGCTTCTCAGCTGTTTGAAGGCCATAATCATGATTCTCCAATCCTCTCTAATGTAACTAGTTTTCCCATCTTAGACTGCTCTAATCCTTAATAGTGTTCAACTAAAGTGAAACAATTTAAAGAATGTAGAAGAAGAATTAATTGAGAGTAAGAACTTCTAAAAGTATTAAAAAGTAGAAAGAGGGCTGGGTGCAGTGGCTCACTCCTGTAATCCCAGCACTTTGGGAGGCCAAGGAGGGTGGATCACTTGAGGTCAAGAGTTCAAGACCAGCCTGGCCAATATGATGAAACCCTGTCTCTACTAAGAATACAAAAACTAGCTGGGTGTGGTGGCAGGCTCTGGTAATCCCAGCTACTCATGAGGCTGAGGCAGGAGAATCGCTTGACCCCAGGAGGTGGAGGGTACAATGAGCCGAAATTGCACCACTGTACACCAGCCCAGGCGGCAAAGGGAGAATCTGTCTCAAAAAAAAAAAAAAAAAGTAGAAAGGGATAAAAAGTGGAACTCATCTCAGGAAAATGCAAAGATTTAACTTATATAAATAACTGCCTAAATGAGTATTTTTAAAAATCATAACAAATAATGCAGGGGTTAAAAATAGAAAGTAAACCACTTTCCTTGTCTTTCATAGTAGGTAATCAATGGACAGTACACATTTGATAATTCAAGAAATAGAGGTTTAATGTAATAAAGTATTCTCTAGACTGACAACATTAAATATTAACATAGCAAACAGATACCAGGAGGTAGAAGGAGAAGATAACTATTAAAAATACAAAATTCCCCATCCTTCATATTGGAGAACTAACAGATGCTGTCTAAAGTTATCCAATATATTCATTGCTCATAAAGCATCCAGCAACAGAACAAAAACTGACTGAAAAGAGGTCGGTCTTATTTTGAGGAAGTAGGACTGAGTGTGCAAGAAGATTATTTCTTTTTTCTTGGAAAGGAGACTTTTTACTTTATGTTTTTCTGTTTAATGACTGTTTTGTTTACAAAAAACAAAAACAAAACACACACATACAAGTAGCTTAATTAAACAGTTACCAATGCTATAACATGGTAGAAAATAAGTAGAAAATCTGTGATTACATACTTAAGATAATAAAAAGCAAATAACCCCTGACAACTTTAAGTAGTTCCTTCTATTTATTAGTTCTAAAGTATCATTGCTATAAAATCACAAAATGTTCACTGCTACAAGTCAGAGATGATGAGATGCCTCTATCAGAGGCCAAAATGTGCTGCTACTTCCTGATAATTTTTATGAGAGAAAAAAACTCTAAGCCTTGGAGAGGTATTACTCTATTTTATAAAAATCAGTGAAGGGAAGGATAACCTCTGTATTAGTCTGTTCTCACGCTGCTAATAAAGACATAACCAAGACTGGTTAATTAATAAAAAAAAAAAAAGTTTAATGGACTAACAGTTCCACATGGCTGGGGAGGCCTCACAATAATGGTGGAAGGCAAATGAGGAGCAAAGTCACATCTTTTTTTTGTTTTTCCTTTGAGACAGAGTCTCACTCTGTCACCCAGGCTGGAGTGCAGTGACACCACCTCAGCTCACTGCAACCTCCGCCTCCTGGGTTCAAGCAATTCTCCTGCCTCAGCCTCCCGAGTAGCTGGGATTACAGGTGTGTACCACCATGCCTGGTTAATTTTTGTATTTTTAGTAGAGTCAGGGTTTCACCATATTGGCCAGGCTAGTCTCAAACTCCTGACCTCATACGATCCACCTGCCTTGGCTTCCCAAAGTGCTGGGATTACAGGCGTGAGCCACCATGCCCGGCTGCAGTCACATCTCACATGGCAGCAGGCAAGCGAGGGTGTGCAGGGGAACTCCCCTTTATAAAAGCATCAGATCCCATGAGACTTATTCACTATCACAAGACTAGTATGGGAAAGACCCACCCCCCCAACCATGATTCAATTACCTCCCACTAGATCCCTCCCATGACACATGGAAATTATGGGAGCTAAAATTCAAGCTAAGATTTGGGTGGGGACACAGCCAAACCCTTCTACCCCGGCCCCTCCCAAATCTCATGTCCTCACATTTCCCAACCAATTATGCCTTCCCAAAAGTCCCCCAAAGTCTTAACTCATTTCAGCATTAACTCAAAGGTCCAGTGTCCGAAGTCTCATCCGAGACAAGTCCCTTCCACCTATAAGCCTGTGAAATCAAAAGCAAGTTAGTTACTTCCTAGATACAATGGAGAGTCTACAGCCACACCACCCTGAACGTGCCCGATCTCATCTAGATACAACAGAGGTACAGGCATTGGGTTAACACATCATTCTAAATGTGAGAAACTGGCCAAAACAAAAGGGTTACAGGCCCCATGCAAGTCTGACATCCAACAGGGCAGTCATTAAACCTTAAAGTTCCAAAATGATCCCCTCCGACTCCCTGTCTCACATCCAGGTCATGCTGATGCAAGAGTTGGGCTCCCACAGCCCTGGGCAGCTCCATTCCTGTGGCTTTGCAGGGTATAGCCCTGCTCCTGGCTCCTTTCATGGGCTGCTGTTGACTGTCTGTGGCTTTTCCAAGTGCATGTTGCAAGCTGTCAGTGCATCTACCATTCTGGGGTCTGGAGGATGGTGGCCCTCTTCTCATAACTCCATTAGGCAGTGCCCCAGTGGGGACTCTATGTGGGGGCTCCAACTTCACATTTCCCTGGTGCACTGCCCTAGCAGAGGTTCTCCATGAGGACTCCACCCCTGCAGCAAACTTCTGCCTGGACATCCAGGAGTTTCCATACATCCTCTGAAATCTAGGTAGAGGTTCAACAAACTTCAATTCTTGACTTCTGTGCACCCACAGGCTCAACACCATGTGGAAGCTGCCAAGGCTCAGGGCTTGCACCCTCTGAAGCCATGGTCTGAGCTGTACCTTGGCCCCTTTTAGCCGTGGCTGGAGTGGCTGGATGCAGGACACTAAGTCCCTAGGCAGGGGGGCCCTAGGCCTGGCCCAGGAAACCATTTTTTTCCTCCTAGGCCTCTCGATCTGTGATGGGAGGGACTGCCTTAAAGGTCTCTGACATGCCCTGGAGACATTTTCCCCACTGTCTTGGTGATTAACATTTGGCTCCTCGTTACTTATGCAAATTTATGCAGCCAGCTTGAATTCCTCTCCAGAAAATAGGGTTTTCTTTTCTATTGCATTGTCAGGCTGCAAATTTTCCAAACTTCTATGCTCTGCTTTTTCTTGAACTCTCTGCCGCTTAGAAATGTCTTCCACCAAATACCCTAAATCATCTCTTTCTGGTTCAAAGTTCCACAGACCTCTAGGGCAGGGGCAAAATGCCACCAGTCTCTTTGCATAGCAAGAGTGACCTTTACTCCAGTTTCCAACAAGTTCCTCATTGCCATCTGAGACCACCTCAGCCTGGACTTTATTGTCCATATCACTATCAGCATTTTGGTCAAAGTCATTCAACAAGTCTCTAGGAAGTTCCAGATTTTCCCATCTCTTCCTGTCTTCTTCTGAGCCCTCTAAACTGTTCCAACCTCTGCCTGTTACTCAGTTCCAAAGATGCTCCCACATTTTTAATTATCTTTACAGAGTGCCCCCCTACCACAGTACCACTTTACTGTTTTAGTCAGTTCTGACGCTGCTAATAAAGACATACCAGAGACTGGGTAATTTACAAAGGAAAGAAGTTTAACAGACTCACAGTTCCACATGGCTCAGGAGGCCTTATAATCATGGTGGAAGACAAAGGAGATGCAAAAGAACATCTTACATGGCAGCAGGCAAGAGAGCTTGTGCAGGGGTACTCCCCTTTCTAAAACCATCAGATCTCATAAGACTTATTCCTTATCATGAGAACAGCATGGGAAAGACCCACCCCTGCTCCGCCAGCCCATGATTCAATTACCTCCCACCAGGTCCCTCTGATGACACATGGGAATTATGGGAGCTACAATTCAAGATGAGATTTAGGTGGAGACACAGTCAAATGATACCTCCAATCATTCTAGATTCTTGTTCATTAACATTTACAGCACATACAACAAATCTGTTAAATAGACCTATAGCTTCTATTGATAAATTCTCATGTGAGTTCATCCCTCTTTCTACCACCACTCCCTTAGACCTTCATAATTTCTTGCCTGACTTGGTATCCCTACCTCCTGTTTCTTACCCTGTACATTGCTACCAAAATAATCATTCTAACATGCAAATTTGAAATCATACTCACCTTTAAAATGCAACAATGGCTTCCCACTATCTATGATTTAAAGTTCAAAGTCCTTGACATGACATTCAAAGCCTTTAATCATCTGGCTCTGGTTTAACTTCTCTGGCCTCATAGTTTGACACTTCCCCCTCTCCCCATATATACCCTATACTGTGGCCCCACCAAAACTACTTGCAATTCTTCCAACTGGTCATTCATTCTTAAGCCCCCACATACATATTTGTGTTCTTCTCTCTTCTTCCTAGAAAGACCTTTATTTAATTTCTCACTTGGCACATCCTATTTCTCACAGATAAAACACAGGAATCACCTCTTCTAGAAAGCCTTCTTTCACCTCCTCTCTTTCCTGTCAGATTGGGGTAAGCTTCTATTCCTCTGTGTTCTTCATAGTGTCCTGTTTATACCTCTTGTCATGGCTCCTTTCACTTATATTACTATTTTCTATTTACCAATTTGCCTTCCCTACTAGACTATTAATTCCTTTTTTTTTTTTTTTTTTCAATTGAGACAGAGACTCACTCTGTTGCCCAGGCTGGAGTACAATGGTGCAATATCAGCTCATTGTAGCCTCTGCCTCCCAGGTTCAAGTGATTCTCCTGTCTCAGCCTCCCAAGTAGCTGGGATTACAGAATGAGCCACCATACCCGGCTAATTTTTGTATTTTTACAAAAATTACAATGTTTCACCATGTTTGCCAGGCTAGTCTCAAACTCCCAACCTTAAGTGATCTGCCTGCCTCAGCCTCCTAAAGTGCTGGGATTACAGGCGTGAGCCACTATGCCCAACCAAGACTGTTACTTCTTAAGAGCTGTGGCTTTTCTCACAGGTCAAGCACTTTACAATAGTGATATTCAAAATGACAATTTCTTAACTAATTTATGCATCATACAGCTACAAAGCTAGTATCTACATTAGGGGGAACAATCATGAAGGGAATTTCCCCACACAAAAAGGAACAAGAGAGAATTCTGTTTATGCTATGGCTGAGTAAGCACCTACCAGATTAACCTTCCCACAGGTAACAACTACAAATTCTGAACGAAATATAAAAATCAGCTCAAAATATAAAAATCAGGCACTGAAGAGTGACCAAAAGCAGGCAAATATTAGAGGGCAGTCAATACTTGGAAGAGTATGGTATTAGGTGAATTTCCCATCTACAACTTTTGGCCTGAGGGCAAAAGTTGACCGGATCCAGTCAGCACCATAGCAAGTGCCTAAAACTCTAAGATAAACCCCACTGTTTTACTATCTCGAAGAATCAAAGGAGAGAGTTCAGGAAGAACACAGTTGCTGGAAAGTGAGAAACACGCCCTAGAAAGAAGAGACCCAGAAAGGCAGAGACACAAAATCTAGGTACAAACTCTGTACAAATTTCTGGCTGACCCTGAACCAAACATGCAAAGGATGGACTGCAAGTGGTCCAGGTAGAGATAAAAGAACTGAACTAAGAACTACCGCTCAAGAGACAGAGCTTGCAGTTTGTGTCCAATCATGTTAACTGCCTGCTAAACAAAAGCATCAACACTCTTTGGAGGATTATAATGGAATTCAGAGGCTCCACAACTTCATATTCACAATATCCAAAACACAACCTAAAATTCCTTGACTAATAAAAAAATCAGGAAAAAGTGGCCAATTTGCAAGAGAAAAGAAAACCAATAGAAACTAACTCCAGGATGATCTAGATGTTGGAATCAGCATAGATTTTCAAGCAACTATTATGATTCTGCTTAATGATGCAGAGAAAAATACAATCATAACAAGTTAAAAATAATAAAGCAATAGAAACCTAAAAAATAACAAAGTAGAAATTCTAGATCTGAAAAATACAATATCTAAAATAAAAACATTCACTGATGGCTTAACAGCAGAATGTAGATGACAGAGAAAAAGGTACACTTGAAAACAGATCAATAAAATTACTGAATTTGAAGAACTGCAAATAAGCGAATTAGGGAGGAAAAGGAACAGAGCTTCATGACTGGTCTGCACATACAATGCTGAAAGATTTCTGAAGGTTGCTAGATGGAAACTCAAGTCTTCAGAAGGAAAGAAATCATCAGATCTGTCTTAAAATACACTCATTAATTCAACAAATATTTATTAACCCATTTATGTTGGAGGTTGCAAATTTCTTTTGTGAAAAAAGACCTTGAGCAGTAGGATATAAATAACTCCCACAAGCTTAGCATTACAATAATGGAACACTAGGCATAAATGGGTTAGTTACCCAGGACAGATAATGTCCTTTAGGCAATAAATCAGTTTCAATAACCTTATGTATAAATCATTTTTATTAATTTATACTACATCTTCAGAGACGTTTTATTGATAGATCTCTATATTTAGACCATTTACCTCTCAAACTGTATTTGCAAGTCATATTCATTTTATAAAACCAAGAATACAAATAAAAAGTAACTCAGTAGAAACAAATTATTTGTTAAGTAAATACTTTTATGCAGTCACTGATTATATAAAATCTAACAAGCTAGAAGTACTAACATCAATTATGTTTCCCTACTGTCCCATATTCATTTCCTCAATGAGTCCTGTCATTTTTATCTTCTAAATATACAGATGACCCTTGAACAACTTGGCGGTTAGGAACCCCAACCCCCAGAGCAGTCAAAAATCTGCACATAACTCTTAACTCTTCAACAACTTATCTACTGATAGCCTACTACTGACCAGAAGCCTTACTGATAAACACCACATATTTTGCATGTTATATGTATATATACTGTATTCTTACACTAAAGTAAGCTAGAGAAAAGAAAATGTTTTAAAATCACAAGGGAGACAAAATGCATTTATAGCATTATACTGAATTTATCAATACTGAAAGTTTATGTCATCTGTTTATAAATGAATCTCTGAAATGGTGGGCAACTAAAGCTGCAGACCTCAATCTACACTACATATCAAGCAATTAAACTTTTTCTTTTCTTTTCTTTT
>NW_012115921.1:1905209-1927312 GCF_000951035.1 Colobus angolensis palliatus
AGTAGCTGGGACTACAGGCGCCCACCACCTCGCCCGGCTAGTTTTTTTGTATTTTTTAGTAGAGATGGGGTTTCACCGTGTTAGCCAAGATGGTCTTGATCTCCTGACCTCGTGATCAGCCCGTCTCGGCCTCCCGAAGTGCTGGGATTACAGGCTTGAGCTACCGCGCCCGGCTTGTTTACATTTCTTAACTGAAAGGTATCATGTATAGTCTACAGTGTTTGTGGCATAAGTTTTCATAAATTTTAACTTTTTATAATAGATTTGTGTATATTTTATGGTAAGATAGACTAGTATCTACTTATATTTTATGTATTCATGCCATACCTTTTTCTTAATTTTTCCAATATTTCTAGGCTATGCAGTTTGTCTGCAAATTTTTTCAAATTGTCACACATCACCAAATTATTTTCCAATATATTTATTGAAAAAAAATCCAGGTATAAGTAGATCTATGTTGTCTAAGCTCATGTTGTTAAATGGTCAACTATATTTTGAATGCATACATTTCCCTCAATCTCTATTGCTTTTACACTAGATACAGCCACCATCACTTCTTATTAGTCTCCCCACTCCCCATCCATAATTCTTACAACAGCCAAAATAAATTAGATCATGTCACTTTACTTCATTTGCTTCCCATTGCACTTTTAATAAAATCTAAGCTCCTTACTAAGCTTACAAGATCTGTATGATCTGGCCCCTACCTCCACAACCTCATTCATCCAATTCTAGTCTCAATGTCACTCACTATATTCCAGCCACAGAAGCCTCCTTTCAATTCCTTGAACATATCAAGTTCTTTCATACCTAAAGCTTTTTTTAATAGGCTGCCCCCTCAAACTAGTTTACTCCCCCTTCTGCATACATGGCTGGTTCCTTCAAATCCTTCACATGTTAGTTTGTATGTCACCTCTTCAGAGTACCTATCCTGACCACCTGTTGAAAATAGATTTTCCTATTATTATCTTAACACTATATTTTCCCTTCATAGTACTTGTTGCAAATTGTAATTACATTGTTGTTGTTTTGTTTTGCTTTTATTGTCTAAGACCCCTACAGGCCTACAGCTCCACGAATACAGGGACCACACCTGCATGATTTACCAAGATGCCCAACGGCTAATACAATAAGAGTAAGCGATGGTGCTTATAAATTTTATTAACTGAAAGCTCAAGATGAACTCAAATTTTCACAAATTTCAAATAGTGTTTCATTTTAAATAGGTTTGCCATCTTGGAGATAGAGAGGTATGAGGAGACTAATTTGATAAATGCTCTTAGTGTATTTTTATTAAAAATAAAGTGAACATAAAAACATTCCCTTCATTGTCTCTGATAATCTATGTTACTCAGAATTAGGATGAAAAACAACTGAACTTATATAAATTAAAAAACCCAACAAATCACTGGCAATCTTTCAAATGAACTCATATCTTAAAATATACCAATTTGAGAATATTATTAATATTTAACTGTTTCAATAAACAAAAACACTTCTTCTGTAAAAAAAAGACACAAATGGAACATGAAATTATGCCAGATAAATGAAAAAGATCTTTTTAATAGAGGCAGCATTTTGAAAACCCTTCCTATCAAGAAACAAAAAAACAAAAAAGCAGTTGTCTAAGTGGTATAAGAATGTTCTTAAGAAAATAGTATACATCTAAATCCTAGACAAGGAGTATTCTCTGTCTCTAAAGACTAGTCATAGAGGTTGTACTTGTGCTATTATAAACAGAAATTTATTTCCTAATAAGTGTTCTATTTTTGTGTCTTGTATTATCTTCACAGAAATTCCAGATGACGCATCATTTTTAAAAAGAAAAAAGTGCTGGGTTTTTTACCTTCATTTATTTAATTCTATCAAAAGCATTCATCCATTCTGTCATAAAAATTCTTAAAATAACATTTTGTTCAGTTTACTTCTAACTATCTCAAGGGAAATTATTTCAACTTCTTCCCAAGAACATTTCATCATTTCAGACTCAACCATTTGTAGCAATATTGGCAAAAGTTAAATTGACTGATGATGCCCACAGCTGATGAGATCTTTTTAAAAAAGAAAAAAGCACTCATATACCCCACTGTTCGAAATAAAATATACAGGAGTCGATTGGTAGTATGTTTTTAAAGTCTTAAAAAATATTCATGCCTTTTAAACCAGGATTGTCATTATCAAAATTTTATCCAACACAAATAAGCAGCCAGAAGACACATACAAGCCTGTTTACTATAAAACTGAAAACACTGAAAAAATTTAAATGACCTATATGTCATTTGGATACTTAACACTGGCAATTTTTTATATAAATTATGGCATATTCATGGTCATAATCCAGTCACAATAAAGGTTATTCATTTTTTAAAAGACAGTGTACAGCTATTAAAAATAGCGTATATCTTTATTTATTAGCATAGAAAGAAGTCCCAAAAAACCTAGAAATAAAAAAAGGGGTCACAAAACAGCATTATACTATGAAGTAATATTTAACAAAAAAAACATGTTTTTTGCATGTGGTACACATGTATTTTTAAGAAGTCAGGAAATACACATACCAAAATGTTAGCAGAATTACATGAAAATAGTAGCATTTCTTTTTCATATTTTTATTTTGTCTGAATTTTTGGGTTTTCCTTTTTTTTTTTGTAAGGGACAAGGTCTTGCTCTGTCACCAAGGCTGGAGTACATTGGTCAGATCATAGTTCACTGCAGTCTCGAACTCCTGGGCTCAACCAATCCTCCTGACTCAGCTTCCTGAGCAGCTAGGACTACAGGTACACACAATTGTGACCAGTTTAGACCTTTTAAAATGAGCATCTTCTACTTCTATGACAAGGGAAAAGATGCTTTCATTTGGGAAAAGTTTATTTCCTAAATATCAAGCCTATTTTTAAGCTTCCCCAAACTAAATTCTGTTACTTCTGTAACAACAAGGAGTCCTTCAGACAAGTCATCTACTTTATACCTAGAATTAGAAGTTGTTATCTCTGATAGGGAGTGATGAATTTGTGCTGTTTCATTCAGGGAAACCAACAGTAAATTTGCCATCTGCGTAACCCCAGTTGCCAGGGGTCACAAATGCAGTCTATAATATAAAACGCTGAAAACATAAATGGTCCACACCGTCCTTTTAAGCAAATATTTTCAGCCAAAGAAGCTAATTAGCCACATACGAAGATCTGTTTTTAGATTTTTAGTCCTAATTTTCATATCTTTTCATTTACTCTATCATGTCTTCCCTTTGAAAGTTTCATATTTATATACAAATTGAATTCTTTAATTTTTCCTTACAAAGTAGTCATTTACAAAGTGACGTCCCTGGTCACTTCTGCCTAACATGGGACTCCTTCAATATGCAATCTTTACTCTTGGTCTCCCTACTGGGCTGGCTGAGACTGTCAGCTCTGCATCATGGTGAGGAGACTCCCCTGACCCTATGCTGTTGTCATTAATCCTTCACATTGTTCCCCAATCAACCTCTTGCACTCCTAACTCCACCTCAGCATCTTCTTCCCAAAGGACCCAACAGACAGAATGTTTTAATATTGACACATGAATATTATTCAACAAAGATCCAGATTTAAAATTATAATTCTAGTACAAATATCTGTTTATCTCATTTATATGCTCCCTTACATTCTGCCATAATTATCAGATAAAATTTTTAAAATACGGGTATATTAAACTGTTAAAAACAGGCATGCAGAGGATTTGAGATGTTGGTTGAGGCAGCTGTTTTTACTCCTCATTTTGATCTTGTAAATGCTTTTGCCCTGACATCAAGGATGTATCTTTTTTTTTTTTCTGAGCCAAATTCACTAAGCCAATATCCCATCTTGATTTTCTATAGCATAGTTGGACCATTTATTTTACTAAAAAATGTTCATTTCACTGAATTGCTAAAGCAATTCATGTAGATTTTATAACAAATTTAATTTGTTTTATAACCATATCAATTTTTTTTTCTATTGTTAGCTTGTATCACAGTAAAATTTGGGAGAGTGGCCCAATTTCTGCCTTTTTCTAACCAAGTCTATTTTTCCAAGGTCAAATTTTACAGATCTAAATTTTCTCAAGATGATAGTGTTCCTATCAGATTTTAATCAACAACAAAATTTTCCATGTGCTGTTATAACAGCTTTTATTTGTGTTACATCTACCCCATCCAAAGGTAGGATCAAAGATTATTCGGATTTAAATTCTCTACTTCAAAATTATCTTCAAATTCAGGTCACAAATGTCGTCTTCTTAAAGGAACAATCCTCCATTTCTATGATGAAAAGAATGCATGCATCCAAAATAGAAAGAACAAGGGGAACAAGCTTAGTGTGTTGGCTAGACAAAAAGAAAGTCAGCATGGTTACAGATTGGTAAAAAAAGGGATACAGGTGGCCAGGTGGTACAGTATCTCTTATATGGCTCAGCCCAGACATGGCACATCAATTTGTTAAAATTTCATTGCCTAAAATTAGTTACGTGGCGCTTCCTACGTACAAAGAGAACTACACAGGGTTTGTGCCAAGGAGGGAGAAACAGGTATGAGTAAGCACTGGTAGCCTCAAATACAAATACCTTCCTTATGGTACTTATAAAGATTGAAATGAGATAATATCAAGTTCATAGCTCATTGCCAACATTTTGGAGTATTTAATAAATAAAAACTAATTTACATTTTATTGTTTTTCAAGAATACATCTAATTATACTTCCTTTTTAAAGTGAACTTGAAGTATGTTTTAAAAGTCAATTAATTGAGGCCGGGCACGGCAGCTCACGCCTGTAATCCCAACACTTTGGGAGACCGAGGCAGACAGATCAGGAGTTCAAGACCAGCCTGACCAACATGGAGAAACCCAATCTCTACTAAAAACACAAAATGAGCCATAGTGCATGCCTGTAATCCTAGCTATTGAGGAAGCTGAGGCAGGAAAATTGCTTGAACCCAGGAGGCAGAGGTTGCGGTGAGCCAAGATTGCACCATTGCACTCCAGCCTGGGCAACAAGAGCAAGACTCCATCTCAAAAAAGAAAAAAAAAAAAAAACCTCAATTGAGAACCTTGACCAACATTAACAGCAAGCCTATTTACATAAATTTCCCTTTTTTGAAAAACTGGAAGATACTTTCACATCAACAATCTTTTGAACATTTCTATAGTTCATATCATAATTTCTCAATGACTATCACTGACCAGATCCTAGCACTATCACTGACAATGTCCTAGAACTTTTTAAATCCATAACAGGAAAATTGAATCATTGCTGCATCCAAATATCCATTATCTAAGATAGGTAGCAAATTTGCTTTTAAAAATGTAGTCCAGGATGAGGCCGGAGGATCACCTGAGCCCAAGAGTTCAATATCAGCCTAAGCAACATAGTTAGACCCCCATCTCCCCAAATAATAGAAACAATTAGCCAGGTGTGGTGATTTGCGCCTGTGGTCCCAGCTACTCAGGAGGCTGAGGTGGGACAATCATTTGAGTCCAGAAAGTCAAGGCTGCAGTGAGCCATGGTCCCACCACCACATTCCAACCTGGGCAATAGAGCGAGACCTTGTCTCAAAAAAGAAAAAAAAAAGGAGTCCTCATATAACCAGAAAGTGTACAAATGAACAAATAAAAATGAACAAAGAACATCTGAAATAATGTTCAATTTAGGTCCAGCATGGTGGCTCATGCCTGTAATCCCAGCAAATTGGGCGGCCCAAGCAGGAGGATTGCTTGAGGCCAAGATTTTGAGACTAGTCTGGGCAACATAGGAAGATCCCTTCTCTATTAACAATTTTTTATAATAAAAAAATTATTTGGGTATACTAGCATGCATCTGCAGTCCCAGCTACTCAAGAGATCGACAGTGGGAAAACCACTTGGCCCCAGGAGTTCAAGCCTGCAGTGAGCTACGATTGTACCACTGTACTCCAACCTAGACAACAGAGCGAGGCCGTCTCTTTTTTATTTATTTATTTTATATTTATTTATTTATTTATTTATTTGAGACAGTCTCACCCTGTGGCTGAGGCTGGAGTTCAGTGGCACGATCTTGGCTCACTGCAACCTCCACCTCCCGGGTTCAAGCAATTCTCATGCCTCAGCCTCCTGAGTAGCTGGGACTACAGGCGCCCGCCACCTCGCCCGGCTAGTTTTTTGTATTTTTTAGTAGAGACGGGGTTTCACTGTGTTAGCCAGGATGGTCTTGATCTCCTGACCTCGTGATCCGCCCGTCTCGGCCTCCCAAAGTGCTGGGATTACAGGCTTGAGCCACCGCGCCCGGCCTATTTATTTATTTTTTGAGACAGAGTCTTGCTCTGTTGCCCGGGCTGCAGTGCAGTGGCGTGATCTCGGCTCACTGCTACCTCCGCCTCCTGGGTTCAAGCGATCCTCCTGCCTCAGCCTCCCAAGTAGCTGGGACTACAGGCGTGCACCACTACACCCAGCCAATTTTTGTATTTTTAGTAGAGACAGGGTTTCACCCTGTTGGTTGGCCAGGATGGACTCCAGCTCTTGACCTCTTGATCCACCCGCCTCGGCCTCCCAAAGTGCTGGGATTACAGGCATGAGCCACCGTGCCCAGCCGAGACTCTGTCTCTTAAAACGTTTAATTTAAAGAGCGTTCAGTGTAAACAAATTACATCATTTCTAGTAATGTGTATTCAGTAATTTGGACTAACTTCTCTGATGCAAACAAATAGAAAAGCTGGATAAATCTGATTAAAGGCATTAATGAGTGAAGAAAACAGAAAATAAATTATAGGACACAGATCTGGAAAGAAAAAAAGAAAACCCAGAGATTAAGTCAGCATTTGGGGGCACTTTTCCCCTAGGGTATCTGCAAATCTGAAATCCAGATGAAGGTTTAGAAGATAGGCAGGGCTTTTGACAGGCATAAAAGAATGTGGAACAAAATTGGAGCCACACTTTGGGAGGCTGAGCCAGGGAGATCACCTGAGGCCAGGAGTTTGAGAACAGCCTGGCCAACATAACAAAACCCCATCTCTACTAAAAATACAAAAATTAACTGAGTGTGGTGGTATATACCCGTTATCCCAGCTATCTGGGAGGCTGAGGCATGAGAATCACTTGAGCCTGGGAGGCGGAGGTTGCGGTGAGCCGAGATCGCGCCACTGCACTCCAGCCTGAGCAACAGAGCGAGACTCTGTCTCAAAAAAAAAAAAAAAGGAGACAAATAAGGGAGTGTTATTAAATACCTGATGCTTGGAGACCATACACTGAAGGCTACCCTAGGAAACCTAAAATAAACTGACTATCCCTAGGATATTGCCTAGCCTCAAATCATCTCAGTACTTAAAACTGGATTAAGGTGATATAGAATTACTAATACCCCTATCTTGTCTTTTATTTCTTTGAATGTATTGAGCAGGGTTATTTTCTTCAGGTTTATTGTGGTATAATGTTAAATAAACTGCACATATTTAAAAAGTACAATTAAATGAGGTTTGACATGTATACACACTGGTGAAACCATCATCACAGTCAATGTAATTAACACAGCCATACCCCCAAAAGATTCTTTGTGCTGCTTTGTAATCCTTGCCTTCTACCTGTTCCTACCCTAGTACTCCACATTCCTAAACCACCACTGATGGACCTTCTGTCACTATAGATTAGTTTGTTTAATTAGTTTATAATTTCATGTAAATAAATGGTATGTACTTTGGGAGGGGGTCACTTCTATTGTATAAGTAGACCTGAAGTTGTTGATCCGTTAATCCACTGAAAGACATTTGGGCTATTTCTGGGTTTTGGCTATTACAAATAAAACTACTAGGAACATCCTTATATAAGTCTATGTATGAGCATAAGGTATAAATATTTTGAAGCCTGTTTCTGATAACACTCCTATCAGATTCTAAAGTACAAGAATACAGAAAGGATAAAAGGATTCAAAAATATAACATAGAGGCTGGTGTGCACTGGCTCATACCTGTTATCTCAGCACTTTGGGGGATGGATGCGGGAAGACTGCTTGAGTCCAGGAGCTCGAGATCAGCCTGGGCAACATGTTAAAACCCTATCTCTACAAAGAATAGAAAAACCAGCTGGGTGTGGTGGTGCACACCTGCAATCCCAGCTACTCAGGAGGCTGAGGTGGGAGGACTGCCTGAGCCTGGGATGGCTGAGGCTGCGATAAGCCATGATCGTACCACTGCACTCCAGCCTGGGCAACAGAGTAAGGCCCTGTCTCAAAAATAAAAACAAATAAAAATAACATGAAAACACTAACCAAAAGAAGGCTGGTGTAGCTCCATTAACTTCAAAGTGGGCTTTTAGGAATACTTCATATTGAAAAAAGCTTGAATTCCACAAGAAGATTAACATTTTCTTAAGTATCTAATAGTATAACCTTAAAAGATACAAAGCAAAATTGAGCGACACAAAGATAAAAAGACAAATCCAAAATAATATGGCTGGATGCAGTGGTTCACACCTGTAATCCTAGCACTTTTGGAGGCTGAGGTGGGTGGATCACCTGAGGTCAGGAGTTTGAGACCAGGCTGGCCAACAGGGTGAAGCCCTGTCTCTAATAAAAATACAAAAATTGGCCAGGTGGCATGCACCTGTAATCCCAACTACACAGGAAGCTGACGCAGGAGAATCGCTTGAACCTGTGAGGCACAGGTTGCAGTAAGCCAAGATTGCCACAGTGCACACTAGCCTGGGCGACAGAGTGAGACTTCATCTCAGAAAACAAAAGATAAATAAATAACGGTAGAAGATTTTAATATAACTCTTGCAGCAACTGATGAGAACATGCGAACAAACAAAGCAGGAATACAGAAGAAACAAAACTGACCTGAATTATACATATATACACACATACATGTTTATGTGTATATACATGTATAAAATATGTATATTAACAAACGTGTGTATATGTGTGTATATGTATATGTGCATGTATGTGAATACATATAAAACACTGCACAAACTACAGAATAAAATTCTTTTCAAGCTCATACAAAATTTTACCAAAATTAAATTTGTTTGCAACATAAAGCAAGTTTCTGCAGATTTAAAAGGACTGAAATCATAGTTTCTTCCCTAACCAACTCAATTAACCTAATACCAATAAGACTAAAATAAACAGAAAATTGACATATACTTGGAAATTTTAAAATACGCTCCTAAATAATCCATGGGTTAAAAACTAAATTTCAATAAAAACTGGAAAATGTGTTAAACAAAATGATTAAAAATACAATATCAAAACTTGTGAGATGCTTCCTTAGCATTCATATTTTGGTGCCTAATACTCTACCAGTAAACAAACCACAATATAATGGAGGAGAAAAAATTGGACATGTCTATAACATCCTGTTGTAAACGGAAAACAATTTTACATAGACATCACTAAAAAAGGAGGAAAAGGTAAATAGGGGATTACACTAACTACATTTTGAAAAACTGCACATAAAATAAAAATACCAACTAAAGATCATTAAAGTTTTTTATTTTATAAAAGACCATGACGTCACAACATGCTCAAGAGAAAACGTAAAATACACTATGTAAACCTAATGGTAAATATAGTAGCTTGTTTTTATAATTTATTGAAAAGTATTGATATATACGTACATTTTGGGTTTTAAAATTGAGTATGTTTTATGTGTTCATTTACAAAACACATAAATGTGTCTGTTTTTATCTTTGTAAACAGAGCATGAATAAAATGAGTAGTGAGCCAAACAGCACTAGCCAAAAGAAGGAATTATGCTACAAACAAGAAGACCCAATCAGCATTGGAGGCGCCCTTTAGTAACGAAGTATAAGGTGAGTCCCACAGCTGATTAGTATTGGCAGTCATATCAAAAAACCAATTAAAAGAAAGATTCTGCAATGTGTCCCAAAAATACATTAGACAAAAGTCTGCAAAAGTAAACTAACTATACAGACTTAAAACCTTATCTCAGGAGATGAAACCCAAGATGAACATGAGTAATGAAGTGCAGGCATAAGTTGCTGATCATTTTAGGAGATATGCATACAATTAAAAGAACAAAGAAAAAAAAAACAGGATAACCTGTTAAGTTTGTCTGGCCAAACAAAATTTAAAGACTTCCTTATTTCTGAGAAAAGTAACAAATTTTCAAAATAAATTTATAGGAAAGATGGGAATTTAAAAGTACCATGATATAACACATAAAACTCAGATTAAATGGAGACTTAGCCTAGAGAACAATAACTGAAATATGAATCATCACGGCCTAAGAAATCAGTTTTCATGTCCAACACAAAAATCAAGTGGTCAGTGACACAGAATCAGTATCTTTGCTGGTCTGAGAATGCATGCTCTTTATATTTGAGTTTGGTGATATGACTAAAATCCAGAGAAGATAAAAGTAAAATATAATTGCATCTGGTTGAATTACCTATACCTACAAAAACAGAAAAATTAGAACAGTAGAATTATATTATGATCAGGATAAGAAACAGTTAAATTCATGGTATTTAATGATGTAACTGGTTTGGGGTAATAATTTAGATATATGGTGTGTTTTTTTTCTGCTTCTTAATGTATTTAGATCATTTAAAAACACATTATTAAATTTTATTACTCCAATCAATAAAAGTATTTAAGTTTGCAATATGTGTTTAAATATCTGGGAATGTTTATTGTGTTATCAATAAGTTTGATTATTTGCATAAGAAATAGAATACTTATCTAACATCTAAAGATATACCAATTGTTTGAGAAATTAATATTAATAGATTAAACAAATTTGTGTCACAGATTAGAGTGCTTAAAAAAATGTATAGCTTGAAATGCATATACAAGAAAGAAAGAGGCCAGGTGCAGTAGCTCACGCCTGTAATCCCAGCACTTTGGGATACAGAGGGGGGGGAATTACTTGAGGTCAGAAGTTTGAAACCACCCTGGCCAACATGGTGAAACTCCATCTTTACTAAAAATACAAAAAAATTAGCTGGGTGTGGTGGCACGCGCCTGTACTCCCAGCTACTTGGGGGGCTGAGGCAGGAGAATCACTCGAACCCAGGAGGCAGAGGGTGCAGTGAGCTGAGATCACGCCATTGCACTCTGGCCTGGGTAACAGAGCGAGACTGTCACAAAAAAGAAGAAAGTAAGTAATGCTAAAAGTCAATGATGTAAAAATTCATCCAAGGAACTTTGAAAATGGACAGCAGATTAAATCCAATGAAGGAAGTAAACAAAGATGAGAACAGAATTTTTAATAGAAAAAAATTATACAATAGAGAAGAATGACTAAGCTAAAAGTTGGTTGTTGATAAGCTCCCAGCAACACAAAACAAAAAAAGAAGGCAATAATAATCAAAATCAGGAAACACTACAGATCCTACTGACTTCAAAAAGATTAAAAAAAGTATATTATGCACAATGTTATGGTAATAAATATGAAAATTTAGATGAAATGGACAAATTCCTAGAAAACAACTTCTTGAAACTGGTTCAAGAAATTGAAAATCTGAGAAGCAGAAAACTAATAAAACGGCACAATAGCAGGTTCCAAAATTCATCTCTCCATAGAAACACAAAATTAACAACCATCTAAATACAAAATTACCTTCAAGAGAACTCCAGAAATCAGCCTCCAGCAGATTCCCTTGGCCCACAAGTTCTCCCATGGGAGAAAGAGTAAGGTGAGTGTCTACCTTCACCACAAATCCTAGCACCAGGCCTGTCTACCTACAGACCACACCACCAGGCTGACCCTACTCCCTGCAGACCCATTTACCCATAGACCCTAGGACCTAACATGCCTGCCCACAGACACCAGGGCAGGTGTGTTAGGTCCTAGGGTCTATGGGCAGGTTAGGTCCACTGGTGTCTATGGGCAGTGGTAGGTCCAAGGACTGGTCCTAGCACCAAAGTATTAAAAAAATAAAAACTACCCACAAAAATGTGCTGATAGATACACAACATAAAGAGTCATTCTGACATAAATAACATAAAGTGTGTGGCAAAGGCAATATAAGTGTAGAGTTTTTGTATGCAATTAAAGACTGTATCAGCTTCAAATGGACTGTCATAACTATTAAGAAATTTTATGCAAGCCTCATTATGACCATGAGGAAAACACCCAGCGTAGGTAGAAAAAAAAGATAAAAAGAAAAAAAAAAGTATATTATTACAAAAAAAATCAAAGGGAAGACAGCAATAGAGAACAAAAAGAAATATAAAACAGACAGAAAAAAATTAACAATGTCTACAGTTAGTTCTTATCTATCAATCATGTTAAATGTAAAATTCACCAAAGGAGGTAAAGTAGTGAAAGGAATTAAAAAACAAGATCCAACTATATGCTGTCTGCAACAAATACACATTAAATTTAAGAACACATACAAGCTGAAACAGAAGAGATGAAAAAGGGTATTTCATACAAATGGTAACCAAAAGAGAGCAAGGGTGACTGTAGTTACATCAGACAAAATAGACTTTATGTCAAAAACTGTTAACAAGAGACAAAGAAGGTCATTACATAATAATAAAAGGGAAAATGGAATACAGGAAAATAAAATAAAACAATTATATACGCATGCAACATAAAAGCTGCTAAATATATAAAGATTGACAAATCTGCAGGAGAAATAGATAGCAATAGAAAAATACTAGGATATTTCAATCACCATTTAAAATAATGAACAAATCATCCAGACGGAAAATCAAAAGAAAATACCAAACTTGAACAACACTATATATCAAATAAACCTAACAGACAGATACAAAACATTCCACCCAAAAGTAGCAGAACACAGTGTCCTCAAGTGCAAACAGAACATTCTACAGGGTTGATCACATGCTAGGTCAGAAAACAAATCTTAACAAATATAAGAAGTCTGAAATAATTCCAAATATCTTTTCCAGTCATAATGGAATGAAACTAAATCAAAAACAGAAAGAAAAAAACAAAAATATATGGAAATTAAACAATATATTCTGGAACAACTAATGGGTCAAACAAGAAGCCAAAAAGGGAAATTAGAAAATACCTTGAGACTAATTAAAACAAAAATATATCTCAAAACTTATGAGATGCAGCAAAAGCAGTACTAAAATTGAAGTTTATAATGATAAATGCCTACATTAAAAAAAGATCCAAATAAAAACCTAACATTATACCTTAAGGGTCTAGAAAAAAAAAAAACACACCAAGCCTAAAGTTAGAAAAAGGAATCAAATAATAAAAATTAAGAGTCAAAATAAATGAAAAAGAGATGAGAAAACAAAATTTTTAATGACAAAATTAAGAGTTTTTTGAAAAAATAAAATTGGAAAACCCTTAGCTAGACTAAGACAAAAAGACAAAAGAAGACTCAGAATCAGAAATGGAAGAAGATACATTACAATTGATGCCACTTAAATAAAAAAACACAATAAAAGACTATTGTGAACAATTATATGCCAACAAACAGGACAACCTAGAGTAAACAGATAAATTCCTAGAAATGTATAATCTACCAAGACTGAATTAAGAAGAAATGAAAAGGCCAAAAAGACCAATAACAAATATGGAGATTTAATCTATAATCAAAAACCAATCAACAAAGAAAAGCTCAAGACCAGATGACTTCAGGGATAAATTCTACCAAACATTTAAAGAAGAATTATCACCAGTTCTTCTTAAATTATTTCAGAAAAATGAAAACAAGGAAATTTTTAATCTTCTTTTATAAGGACAGCAAAGAAAACTACAAGCCAAAATCCCTGAAAATAGATGCAAAAATCCTCAACAAAATATTAGCAAACCAAATTCAACAGCATGTTAAGAAGATCACAAACCATGACCAAGTGGGACTTCCCTCCTGGGACGTAAGCATAGGCCAATATACATAACTCAAGACAAGTGAATTTTTGTCTTTCTTGCCTGTGATTTTAGTGTCATATCCAACAAATCATTGCCAATGTCAAAAAGCTTCTTCCTTACATTTTCTTCTAGGAGTTTCATCATTTCAGGTCTTACATTTTAAGTCTTTGAGTTGATTTTTGTTTGTGGTGTAAGGTAAGGGTCCAAATTGATTGTTTTGCATATGGATATCCAGTTTTCACAACACCATGTGTGAACAGATTGTTCTTTCCTCATTGTATGTTCTTGGCACCCTTGTAAAAGATCAGTTGACTATATGCACGGATTTGTTTCTAGGTACTCTATTCTGCTCCATCAGTCTACAAGTCTGTTTGATACCAGTCCTGTACTGTTTTGATTGCTGCAGCTTTGTAACATATTTTAAAATCAGGAAGTGTGATGCCTCTAGCTTTGTTGTTCTTGCTCAAAACTGCTTTGGGTATTTGGGCCTTTTTTGGTACCATACGAATTTTAGGCATGTTTATCCTGTTTCTGTAAAAAATGCCAATGGGATTTTGACAGGAACTACACCAAAACTAAAAGCTTCTGATCATCCAAGGAAATAATAAACAAAATACAAAGGCAACCTATGGAAGAGAGAAAATATTTGCAAACTATATAACTGATAAAAGATTAATATCTAAAATATACAAGGAACTCCTACAACTCAATAGCAAACAATAATAATAACATAATTTAAAACAGGCAGGCCAGGGGCGGTGGTGTATGCCTGTAATCCCAGCAGTTTGGGAGGCCAAGGTGGGTGGATCTCTTGAGCTCAGAAGTTCAAGATAAGCCTGAACAACACAGTGAAACTCTATCTCTACAAACACAAAAAAATTAGCTGGGTGTGGTGGCACACGTGGGTAGTCCTGGCCACTTAGGAAACTGAGGTGGGAAGACTGCTTACAACCAGGAGGTCAAGGCCACAGTGAGCTGAGATCACACCACTGTACTCCAGCATGGGCAACAGAGTGAGACCCTGTCTCAGAATGGGAGAAAATATTTACAAACTATGCATCCAAAAAAGTTTTAATATGCAGAATCTATAAGGAACATACAAAAAAAAAAAAAAAATTAAAATGGGCAAACTAATTAGATATTTACCCAAAGAAGAAATACAAATAACCAACAGGTATATGAAAAGGTGGAAAACATTACTCATCAAAATCAAAACCACACGGAGTCTTGGTGTGGGAGTGCATGCCTGTAATCCCATCTACTCAGGAGCCTGAGTCAGGAGAATGCTGCTTGATCCCAGGAGTTCCAGACTACAGTGCACAATGACTTTGCCACTGAATAGCCACTGCACTCCAGCCTGGGTAACACAGCGGGACCCTATCTATAAAAATTTTTAAACAAAATTAGATATCACCTTACGTTAGAATGGCTATTATTTAAAAAAAAATAAAGATAAGTAATCTTGGCAAGGATGTGGAGAAAAGTGACCCTTTGTATACTGTTGGTGGGAATATAAATTGGTGCAGCCACTATAAGAGAAATTATGAAGGTACCTCAAAAAATTAAAAATAGAACAACCATATGAGCTAGCAATCTCACTTCCAGATATATACCCAAAAGAACGGAAATCAAGATATCAAAAAGATATCTGCCCTCCCATGCTCATTGCAGCATTAATCACAATACTCAAGACATGGAAACAAGCTAAATGTCCACTGACAGATAAATGGATAAGAAAAATGTGGGATATATATACGATGAAGTGTTACTCAGCCCTCAAAAAGAAAGGTATCTTGCCATTTGTGACAACATGGGTGAATCTGGAGGACACTATGCTAAGTGAAATAAGTCAGACCCAGAAGGACAAATACCACTTATAGGGGGAATCTATAATAGTCAAACTCACAAAAGAACAGTAGAATGGTGGTTACCATGAGTTGGGGGTGGAGAACTGCGGAGGTATTAGTCAAAGGGTATAAAGTTACGGTTATACACGTGAATAAATCCTAGAGATCTATTGTCCCACATACTGCCGATAGTTAACATTATTGTATACTTAAAATTATACAGAGACTAGATCTTCTGTTGTGTTCTTATCACACACAAAAAAAGAAAGAGTGGGGGGAAGCTTTTGAAGGTCCTGGATATGTTTATGGCATACACTGTAGTTACACTTTAAAAGGTCACTTACTGCCAAACTCATCAATTTGTATACATTAAATATGCACAGGTTTCTTTTCTTTTCTTTTCTTTTTTCTTGAGACTGAGTTTCGCTCTTGTCGCCCACGCTGGAGTGTAATGGCGCGATTTCAGCTCACTGCAACCTCTGCCTCCCCGTTCAGGCAATTCTCCTGCCTCAGCCTCCTGAGTAGCTAGGGTTACAAGCGTGTGCCACCACGTCCAGCTAATTTTGGTATTTTTAGTAGACACAGGGTTTCACCATGTTGGCCAGGCTGGTCTTGAACTCCGACCTCAGGTGATCCACCTGCCTCAGCCTCCCAAAGTGCTGGAATTACAGGCAAGAGCCACCACACCCGGCTGATATGCACAGGTTTCTGTCACTAAAAAGACAATCACATGTCAATTGATAATATGATAAAAAGATAATCATATGTCAATAAAGAAATTAAAAATCTGAAAAATACTATAACCATTAAAAACAATGAATCTAATATCTTTCCACAAACAAAACTCCAAATTCGGATGGCTTCACTACTGAATTATAACATTTAAAAAAGAAATAACACTGGCCTTGCATGGTAGGTCATGCCTGTAATCCCACCACTTTGGGAGGTCAAAGGGGGAGAACTGCTTGAGTCCAGGAGTTCAAGCCCAGCCTGGGCACCATGGTGAGATCCTGTCTCTACAAAAAATTTACAAAAGTAGCCCAGCATGGTGCTGGGCATGGGGCATACACCCATAGTCTCAGTTACTTGGGAGGCTGGGGCAGGAAGATCACTTAAGCCCAGATATTTGAAGTAAAAGTATGCTATGATTACATTACTTTACTAGGTGACGTAACAAGACCCTGTCTTTAAAAAAGAAAAGAAAGAAATCACACCAATCTTACATAAACTTTCAATGAAAGAAAAATGGGGTGGAATGTAACACTTTCCCAGCTAGCACATTATTACCAAAAAATGACATGGAAAACAAAAGAAAAGTTACAAGACAACGTGACACATAAACACACATGCAAAACTCCTAAAACATTAGCAAACAAAATCAAGCAAACTACACAAAGGATAATATAGCAAAGCAAGTTGCATTTACTTCAAAAATGTAAAATAGGCTTAACATCTGAAAATCAGTCTCTGTCATTCACTACAATTTAAGAATGTAAAACAACAATCAGGCCAGGCATAGTGGCACACGTCTGTAACCCCAACACTTTGCGAGGCCGAGGTGGGAAGATCACTTGAGGTCAGGAGTTTGAGACCAGCCTGGCCAACATGGTGAAACCCCGTCCCTACTAAAAATACAAAAAAAAGCCAGGTGTGGTGGCAGGCACCTGTAATCCCAGCTACTCAGGGAGGCTGAGGCAGGAGAATTGCTTGAACCCAGGAGGCAGAAGTGGCAGTGAGCCAAGATCATGCCACTGTACTCCAGGCCTGGATGACAGAGCAAGACTCCACTGCGAAAAAACAAATGAATAAAATAAAATAACAATCAAAATAGGAGGCAGAGTAAGATGGCTACATAGAAGCCTACAACAATCATCCTCCTCATAGGAACAACAAATTGAACAACTATCCACAGAAGAAAACACCTTCATAAAAAACAAAAATCAGGTGAGCCCTCACAGTACCTAGTTTTAACTTCATATTGTTCAAAGAGGCACTGAAGAGGGTAGAACGAACAGTCTTGAACTGCTGACACCGCCACTTCCCAGCTTTAAAGATTATTGGTAAAATAAAAATGTCTTCAAAAGTATAAACATTTGGTCTAAATTATGCAGGTCGGATATTAAGTTTGTTAAATAGTTTAAGGTCATAAGCTGCTTCTTTGACTTTTAAAAATTGTTCAATTTATTTTGGAGCATTACATTCTAGATAAGGCCTGGCGACATGTGAAATTACCCATGCCCCCTAGCTAGGCAAAGAAGGTATTAAAGAAAAGAGATTTTATATAAAAAAGGATCTTGTATAGTAAATGTTTGTCCTAAAGCTAAAGTAAAATGACTGGTCGTTTAAAAAGTGGGATGTTTAGGACAAGTCAAAAAGTCTAAGCATGTTGTAGGTGGTCTAAGTCATAATTGGTGAAAAGGAATTTATGCAAGAAATGTTGTACAATTTAAAGGTGATTAGGCCTCTTAAAATGCCACTATGACTCTTACCTGTACAACCTGCCTGCTTTACAGTTAGGTAAGGCTTGGGACTTGTGGAGTGAGACGCTGGAAAGAGTCAGATCTTACCTGCATTTCTGTCTGGGTCCTAGGCTCCATACCTAGTACATAAATAAAATGCCGAACTTACCAAGATTTTTCAACAAAAGTAAAAATGCTAAGGGTTAACGGTGTAATGTGTATTTGAAACTACTGATAAAACAGTTTTACATGCAAGGTGTGTAAAGAAAGTTAACTGTGTTTTTGGTAAAAGATTATTAAAAGTCATGGGAATGTGAATTTTTTGCCTAACTTTAGTTAAAAGATTGTTTTAAGAGAAATAGGAAAATTTTAAAGGTTTAAACAACTTGTGGAAAGTTTGTAAAAATTAACCCTGTAAAACAAATTCTAGGCTGGAAGTGGTGGCTTATGCCTGCAATCCTAGCACTTTGGGAGGCCGAGGTGGGCGGATCACGAGGTCAGGAGATTGAGACCATCCAGGCTAACACAGTGAAACCCTATCACTACTAAAAATACAAAAAAATTAGCTGGACGTGGTGGTGGGAGCCTGTAGTCCCAGCTACTCAGGAGGCTGAGGCAGGAGAATGGCGTGAACCCAGGACGCAGAGCTTGCAGTGAGCTGAGATCGCACCACTGCACTCCCGCCTGGGCGACACAGCAAGACTCTGTCTCAAAAAAAAAAAAAAGAAATTCTATGTGTGAAAATATGGACTAAATTTAAAGGGGTATTACCCAGTTTTTCTGTAAATTGAACATCAAAATAAAAGCACAACAGGGTTTTCTTAAATCACTCATCTGTTCTTTAACACAAAAAATATTAAAGGGTTATAAAAGGTTTATAAAAATCTCTCCTTATGGTCAAACTGATTAAGATTGGATAGATTTGTCTATAAGATTTTATTAAAAATTGAGGTTGACATTAATAGTCTATTAATGCAAGAGTGAAATATGGCTTTCCCTCTTGAACAAGATTTTCATGTAATATTAAGAGATAATGAAAATTTTATTTACCTTTTAAATACACTACCAACAAAAAAAAAGAAGGGAAAAACAAAAGATTGCTTGAAAAGCTAAGTCTTCCCTCTATCAATGAGTAAACATTTTTGCCTTTTTAAAAATTTTTGACTCATTATTTTGGCTAAATGAATGACTTTCAGTAACGTGGAATTCTAGTTCATAATATCAAGTGTTTTAAAGCTTTAACATATTTAATAAGCTTCCCCAAATCAAATTTTGGCTTCCAAATAGTCTCTTCTGACTTCTAACTTTGGAATGCTATGCAAGGCCCCTCCCTGAAGCATCTAAAAGAGAGGTAAAGAGAATTATTTAACATGTTAAGTTACATGGGAAGCATTGTCAAAGTAAAAATAATATTTAATCTTATATTTTATATTTTAGTGAATATTAACGTATGCTCCAAAATTGTATGGGATTTCTAAAATTCTAATATGTCTGAGTATATGCTATCAATCATAATTATGGTTATTATGTTTTGTACACCACAGAAATAACCAAATATCCTTGTGTAAAACTGCTAACCCAAGCAGAACAAAAAAATTAATTAAATACCAAGAAAATACTTTGCCAGATTTTCATGTTAAACTAGCTGATACTAAAATTGCTTAGATATACAATTTGAACTCCATGGTCTAAGTTAAACTACCTATGATAACCCATTAGTTATCTGTGCTATGCACCTAAATTGTAGAAACAAGTGGTATTCAAGAGGACATAAGTCCAATGTTAAGCCTGGACTCAGAACCAGGACAGCTGCCTTGTCCTTCCTGAGTCCTCAAAGCTCTTGTTATTAAAGGGTCTGCATTCCATGACTCACCATGGAAAGGATAAAATGATCCAAATTGAATATGTAGATGTGGTGACTTATAAATTGTGAAAATAGTATAAAACCAATGTTTGCTTTCATATTCCTGGGAAGACAATCAAACCTTCAGGTACATTTGGCTACCTGATGGGTCATTTAAACATTTATAAAGGGATTTCATTCAACTGTCATTTTCAATGTATGTTTTATCTTATAACAGTTAATTATCATGCCACAGTATATTTTCACCAGGTAAAGAAAGTTTTTATGGTTCACTAAAGACAATCAACCCCTTCACAATCTAGAACTTATTAGATTTTCTGAGAACGTCAGAGAAAGACTGCCCTTGCCATTCACACTGCAACAAAACTTGGGAAGCCTGAACCTTGGGTTAATAGTCTCACAACTGAGAAGGGTCCCTCCACACTCTTGGAAACTGTACACCCACTGGAACCCTTAAGGTAAACCCAACCAGGCAAGTTTCTCCCCAGAAGAAAATGGCATCCTTAATGTGAACAGCTTTTCCCAGGATCATGGATCAAGACTTCTACTATCATTAGACTCTTATCTTTGAATATTTTTTCCTTGTTTATGCCTCCATGAACTATAGAAATGTAAAGGGGGTCTATTATGTGCACTTATTTGTAGAGGATTTTGCAGCCAGCCTTATACAGGAATAACCTTATTCTTTGGTAGATAAAAGATGAAGACCCAGGCCCAATGTAGATGAGAAACCTTAATGGTACATATGTTGCCTCATAATCAGTCAAAACTCTTCTTAAGCCACATCATGGGCTAGAGAGAATATTGTCAGGAAGCCTTCACTCTTCTAGAAGGACATTATTTGTTAGATCCTTTTTCCATGGTTTAGAATAAAAGAGGCAATAATCAAAATGTATCCCTCATAATAGGCTCTATAGCAGATTCTACTGTAAAGGCTATGGTTACACAAGAGACTTTAAATTCTCTTGTGAAAGACACGCTAAATAATAGAATTGGCTAAACAGAAAAGTACCTATGTAGCCACTGACACTTGTGGCCTATGGAGAAATCCACCAACTGTAGATTATAAAACTTCAGTTGTAGGGGATTAATGAAAAGACTACTTAGTCAAGCGAGTAGACTCTTCATCTAGCTCTTTCTTTAATCTATTTAATGTTAGGTGGTTTGGTTTATGGGGACCCTGAGTAAGGAGCACACTCCAAACTCCTGGTATTATCCTCCCGAAAGTCATGATAATAGTCTCCCTGGTGCACTGAATTCTCTCAAAGGTTTTAAATGTTTGCATGCAGCCATCTCTAGAATGTCAAATGGTCTTTCTGCAACTGGAATGACAAAAGCTGAAAGAAATATGCGACTGTGAGGACACCGTAACCTATGAATGACGTGCTGAGACCGGAAACCCAAAATGATAGAAACAGAGAGTGGCACTAAGGCCCTAAGTTTTGGTCACTCTCTCACCTAAGTGAGAAGCTGACCAAAATGGGGAAATTTTTTTAAGCAAAATTATAGGAGGCTACTGTTTTGGACTCAGCTCATACAAGAGGCCCCACCAGGCCAAACCAAACTAAAATGGAGTCATCATGCTAAATGTGACATAATCAAACTTCAAGGAAACACCTAGGTCCTAGAACAGACCAGTTTTTGTTTTTCTCTTGTAAACAGGATGTTCCAGCATAAGGAGGTACCCTCTACTCAGTCCTTGTTCTTACCTTTGCAAAACTCACTGTTCTACTGTTTACCAGTGGGTTTCAAGACCAAATAACTACATTTACAATGGTGATAGTGACATCAGTAACTAAAGTTTTGGTCAATCTCGCAAAATTGATAAAATGACCAAAAGTGGGAAATTGTTAAAGCAAACTAAATATGGCCTGAGAAGGACTCTGTACTTACATATTTGAGTCCTTGTGGATGAACTGCAACCTAGCTTACTATGTCGACAAGACTGAAAACCTAACTTAGGAGTATGCATCTGTAATAACAGCTAAGTCTTAGCCAATCCCATCGGCCATACTTCAACCATTCATACACTGCTGAGTGTTAAAACTGTGTTCAAATAAGGCAAACACTGGCCGGGTGCGGTGGCTCTCACCTGTAATCCCAGCACTTTGGGAGGCTGAGGCGGGCAGA
>NW_012115921.1:1929590-1935558 GCF_000951035.1 Colobus angolensis palliatus
GTCTCAAAAAAAAAAAAAAAAAGAAAGAAAGGAAAAAAAATCCTATTATCTTCAAAAACATCAATGAACCTAGACGACATTATATTAAATTAAATAAGCCAAGAAGAGAATGATCTCACTTATATGTGGAATCTTAAAAAGTTGAACTCACAGAAGCAGAGGGTAGAATGGTGGTTATCAGGGACTAGGGAGTGAGGATTGAGGAGATGGTCAAAGGACATAAAACTTCAGTTAGCCAAAAGAAAAAGTTCAAGAGATCTACTGTACATCATGGTGACTATAGTTAAAAATAATACACTGTATTGAAAAGCACTAAAAGAGAAGATTTTAAGTGTTCTCAGTATAAAAAATCAGTAAGTTAATATATATGTTATTCAGCTAGATTAGGTATTTCTCAATGTATACGTATTTCAAAACATTATGTTATACACGATAAATATACATAACTTTTGTCAATTAAAAATAAAAATTTTTAAACAAAAAACAAATATATTGGTTTGTTAAGTTCTTTGGGGGAAATGGTTATTAATATTTGAAATATAAATAAAGGAGAAAAAACAAAAACACGTGGTAGCAAAAGTAAATAAGTTACTGTCACTTCTGTGATGATACATTATCCTCTAAATATTCCTTTTACATAAACAAAAGTGGTAGAGTAACACTAAATTCTATTAAGCTTTCCTAGCACAGCTGCATCAATATTTTAATGTTTACTTAGATTGACCATAATAGTTCCTCTTTTTCTAACTTTTTTAAGATTTATTATCTCTGACCATTTCTAAATACTTACGAACAATGACCTAAAAAAGCATTTTTTCTGAATCAAAAAGTCAGTTTGACTAATTCAAATTATAGAAAGAAAATGGTCATCCATAAAATTGAGTTACCTAAGATCGGCCGGGTGCGGTGGCTCAAGCCTGTAATCCCAGCACTTTGGGAGGCCGAGACGGGCGGATCACGAGGTCAGGAGATCGAGACCATCCTGGCGAACACGGTGAAACCTAGGCCGGGCGAGGTGGCTCACACCTGTAATCCCAGCACTTTGGGAGGCCGAGACGGGCGGATCACGAGGTCAGGAGATCGAGACCATCCTGGCGAACACGGTGAAACCCCGTCTCTACTAAAAAAATGCAAAAATCTAGCCGGGCGAGGTGGCGGGCGCCTGTAGTCCCAGCTACTCGGGAGGCCGAGGCAGGAGAATGGCGTGAACCCAGGAGGCAGAGCTTGCAGTGAGCTGAGATCCGGCCACTGCACTCCAGCCCCGGCCACAGAGCAAGACTCCATCTCAAAAAAAAAAAAAAAAAAAAGGGGGGGGGTTACCTAAGATCATACATAGCTAATGCATGGCAGAGATGTAAAACCAGGTCTCTTTACCCCACTACTGAGGACTCCCACCTGTCAAGTCAGTCAACACCATTCACATCAACTAAGTATATTATTGTGCTTTACTTACAGGGTGTATTACGCAAGATGGACTCTTTCCAACTGCCACACTATAGGCAGACTTATTTGAGCTACTTCATAAAGAAAATTTAGTACAAGAAAATGTGGGGGAATATGAAAATATAAGAAAAATCTCCACAATCAGGCTTCACTGACAACTGGAGCACTGGTCAGAATAAAATAAAATTGGTATCCCAATAGGATGGAATTCTGGTTGATTATTGTCAAACTTTAGCTTCCCAACTCTGCCGCCATTATGATTGTAGTTTTATTTTACTCTCCACGATGACTACTCTCTTTCTACTACATGATTTCTTCTGTACTGCAGCTTCTGCTTACTGCATTCTCTGATATCTCACACTGAAATTCCCTAAGAAAGATAAGATTGAATTAATTCATCATTTACAGAGCCATTAGACAGAGTTCTTGGGCCAGGCCAAGCTATAAGTCACTGGCCTATCTATATATCACTGATGCCAGCTCCTGGTCCAGGTAATTGTGGGCAAAGAAGAATGGCCTCATAACAAAGCATAGCAACTGATACAAGCCCTTGAAGCTGCATTAGTCAGAAATGAGCTATGGTTGTAGCTCCCACTAAGAGCACTGTTTGCCCATATACATTATTAGATAAATTCAGACTTAAAAATCTGGCCTACCCTCTCCAGGGTATAGTCTCATACTGTCACCCCTATACATAATACTCCTTTCACAGCAGATCCAAAACAGCAATCTCATCTCACACCAGCCCCCGTAATTTCTACTCCTGACCTGGAAAATGTAATAGCCTCTCTCTCATCAAAATCTTTTCTCTAAATTGAAATTTCCCTTTGACCCAGCATTTATTCCATATTTATCCTACAATGAAGTCTGACACAAGAATTATGCTAGACAAAACTATTCAGATGAAAGATATTTATTTCTTATTATAGAAGAATGATTGTACTAATTGGTACATCCAAACATTTCCTAGTAAAAACACAGGTAAATTTTACTGATCACCATTTATTAATTATTACCATGTCAGGCACTGAGCTAAGCACTTGACAGGAAACATCACGCATTAGCAAACTGAGGCCCAGAAAGGTTAAGTTCTTATCCAAGATCACATCTAATAGAGAGCACAACTGAAATTCAAACTCTATCTCTGTGATGCTAAAGTTCATGTTTTTAACAATTATCCCATACTGTCAATGACTGCAAAGTAGAATCATCAATAGGATTTTATACCATTGACTTGAGGCAATTCTTCTTTGCAACAATTACCTGGACCAGGTAATTGTGTATAGGATTTATAACACTTACAACATTGTTAACATTTATAACACTTATAACATTTTCCCCACAAAAAAATCCTCCAATATGCTCTAATGCAATGATTCCCAAAACACTATACAGTGAGATATCATACAATAAAAAAGTTCTATGACCAAATAGGCATAAGATATGTTACAGTCCAGGCTCAGTGGCTCACGCCTGCAATCCCAATACTTCTAGAGGCCTAAATGGGAGGACCACTTGAGCTCAGAAATTCAGAATCACCTATTATCAGTAGAAACTTTGTCTCTACTAAAAATTAAAATTAAAAAAATAGGCATGGTTGTGTGTGCCTCCAGTCTCAGCTACTCAGAAGGCTACAGTGAGAGGATCACTTGAGCCCAGGAAGTAGAGGCTGCAGTGAAATATGATAGCATCACTGTACTCTAAAAAGAGCTTGGCCAGGCACAGTGGCTCATGCCTATAATCCCAGCACTTTGGGAGGCCAAGGCAGGTGGATGACTTGAGCCCAGGAATACGAGACCAACCTGGGCAACATGGTGAAACTCTGTCTCTATAAAAACTAGAAAAATTAGCCAGGAGAGGCAGGAGGACTGCTTGAGCCCAGGAGGCAGAGGTTGCAGTGAACCGATATCGTGCCACTGCACTCCAGCCTGGGTGACAGAGCAAGACTGTCTCAAAAAAATAAAATAAGTAAAAATAAACTTTTAAAAGAACTCAAACTTCTATATTGTAGAACATATCAGTATTTTTAATATGCCAATCCAAACTATGAATCTCTAAGAGGTGTATAAATACACACACACACATTTTTTTTTTTTTTTTTGAGACAGGATCTCCCTTTGTCACTTGGGCTAGAGTGAGTGGTGCAATCAAACCTCACTGTATCCTGAAACTCCTAGGCTTAAGCAATCCTCTTTCCTCAGCCTCCAGAGTAGCTAGGACTACAGGTATGCACCACTACATCTAGCTAATTTTTTATTTTTATTTTTTAAAGGTAGGGTCTCTCTATGTTGCCCAGGTAGGTCTGAAGCTCCCAGCCTCAAACAATCCTCCAGCTTCCCAAAGTGCTGGGATTTACAGGCATCAGCCACTGTGCCCAGCCAAAAAGTAAATAAGTAAAGATATTAAGCTGAGTCTCTCATAATTATTTAGCCGAAGTTACCACTCTTCACAGGCCATTGCCTGGAACTCATGTTTTGTGGAATGCACCTTAGAAAATGCTTATCTAGTAAAAAAAAAAAAAAAAATTCACATGACCATCTTTTTCTTTGATAATTTCAACTAAACTAGGTCAGTTACTAATCAGTAAATCTTATGATTACTGCTCATCCATACACCCCTTCTAGATGAAAATGTCATGGCCACGCGGAGGGCCAGTGACCATGTTTTGGATCATGTAACTTTACTCCTATTCTGAGATAACTGGACAGAATAGGCACCAAAGGGATATAGCCCATTCACTTACATAGTGTGCCTCAAAAAGATTAGTTGGGCAAATAATCTATCTTTAAAAATGGGAAACAAACAATACAGCAGAGGGTTCAGAAGAGCCGTACCATGACAAAAGGGCAGTCCATGGAAATCACAAATGAGTAAGAAACTACTAATAAGCAAAGGAACAGAGCAAAGGCCAACGGAAAAAAGGGAGGGGCAGGGAACAGAGAAGGCATAGAGAAAAGTAAGAGATGGAGTCTGTGTTCACATTTGGAGCTAGTTCTATCTCCTGGGAACCTAGTCCTTGGATTTCTATGAGATCTTTGTTGTACCCTTATAATATTGTACCCCTTTGGATTTAACTAGCTTGAGAAGTTGTCTTTTCCTTGCAACCAACACTATTTAAATTCAAACAACGAGAGTTTAATTACACTGAAATGAAGTAGTACCAGTCAAGTGTTAAGAGCACAGGTTGTAGAGTTAGAATACTTGTAATTAAGCCCACATATTTTATTGTTAAGATGTAACATTTGCAGAAAGTTAACTAAAGCCTCCAATTCTCATGTATAAAATAGAAATCAAAGTATCTACACCTCAGTAAGGCTGCAAAGATTAAATGAGCTGTCTGTAAAGTACTCTGTACATAGAACGCACTGAATAAACGTTAGCTATTATCACTACTAATCTGCATGATTTTCTTTTCTCTCACTCAACAGGAAAACCTTGTCCTCAGAACGTAACTAAGAAAAAAGAAAACTCCTATTTCTGGAGGTAAACATCTGATAAATATTGCTTTTCAAAAAAGTATTAGTACACTGTAGCCACAAGGCCTTAGCCGTAGGGAATCTCTTACCCTTTGTAGTTTTTATAGAACTAATAATATTAAATACTCCGAAAATATGTTTGATAATAACAAAATAATTCTTCCAAAACAGGATAAAAATGTTACATCAACACCAGATATAACTTATCTAAAGCATCAACATTTTTAAAGATTCTAAAACATAACAAATTTTAAAGGGCAACAAAATAAGTCTACTTTATAAAATAAAAAATATTTTTTATTCTAAGATTATTATATTTGGAATAAATATGCAGACCTACAATAACAAAAAATTAAAAAGAAAAAAATAGTAGCTTGAGGCCTTTTAATAACAATTTCAAATCCAAAAACAAGTGATCTCATTACCATTTATTAGCTGATTTTAATACAACTAATGCCTGATTCATGTTAATTTCACTCCATATATTCAAATAGTTATTTGCTTACTAGGAACAATTTATAGTTATCTTAAGAAATTTATCTACATCATTCTCCTCTGATTTGGATAGTTTGGGTTCTCCTGCCTGACAGCAAAATAGTTATTCAGATCAGCTTTAGAAATAATATAAAAAAATTTAAAAGGCCACAATAGCTTTTGTTTATTTGCCCCACAACCCACAATGTGTTAATAAAATTAGAAGTCCGCATTACTTTTACTTCAATAAAACTATTACTCATCTTTCATAAGTAATTATATTCACTAAGGGCATATTTTGGCATATGCAAAGAAGAGCCAATATTTGCAGAGCACAATGCCACACACCTGTAATCCTAGCACTTTGGGAAGCCAAGGCAGGAGGATCACTTGAGACCAGGAGTTCAAGACCAGCCTGGGCAACATTGTAAGACCCCATCTCTACAAAAAAAATTTAGAGGCCAGGTGCGGTGGCTCACGCCTATAATCCCAGCACTTTGAGAGGCCGAGGCAGGCAGATCACGAGGTCAGGAGATTGAGACCATCCTGGCTAACATGGTGAAACCCCATCTCTA
>NW_012115921.1:1936103-1939472 GCF_000951035.1 Colobus angolensis palliatus
AGCCCAGGAGTCTGACGTTGCAGTAGCTGTGATTGTGCCACTGCACTCCAGCCTAGGCAACAGAGAGATCTTGTCTCAAAAAAGAAAGAAGAGGAGGGAGGGAGAGAGAGAGGGAGGGAGAAAAGAAAACAATAGCCAATATTTAAGCACCACTACATATATAGTAACAACTCTGTAATAAAATGGCCATCCAATTATAAAACAGGCAAATGATCTGAACAGAACCTTCATCAAAGAGCACAAGAAAAAAATTGATCAACATCATTAATCAGTAGAGAAATCTAGAAATTAAATCACATTGAGATACTAGTACATGTATCTCAGAATGGCTAAAATGAAAAAGACTGACAATGCCAAATACTGATGAGACTATACAGTAATTGAAATTCTCTTTTTGCTGTAGCTGTTTTGATTTTGCAACAGTGTCTCACTCTGTCACCCAGACTGGAGTGCAGTGGGACCATCTTTGCTCACTGCAACCTCCACCTCCTGGGCTCAAGCAATCCCCCTCATCTCAACTTACCAGGTAGTGGGGACTACAGGCACATGCCACCATGCCCAACTTATTTTTGTATTTTTTGTGGAGAGTGGGTTTTGCCATGTTGCCCAGTCTGGTCTGAAACTCCTAGGCTCAGGTGATCTGCCCACTTTGGCCTCCCAAAGTGCTGAGATTACAGGCGTGAGTCACTGTGCCCAGACAACTGCAATTCTCATACATTATCGGTGGTGACATAAGATGGTATACCACTTTGGGAAAAGATGTGGTCATTTCTTACAAAACTAAGCATACACCTACCTATAACCCAAAAATTCAACTGCTAGGTATTTACCCAAAAGAAATTAAAAACTACAGTCACAAAAAGACTTATAAGAATATTCATAGCAGTCTATTCATTATTGCCAAACACTGGAAACAGTCCAGGTATTCATCAATAGAATGGATATGCAAACTTGTTGATGCACATAATGGAATATCATTCAGCAAAAAAAGGGAACAAACTTCTGACAGACATAATAATGTAGATATACTTCAAAAACATGCTGAGTGAAGGAAGCCTTACATAAAGAAATATATGCTATATGATTCCATTTCTGTGATGTTCTAGAATAGGAAAAATTAACCTATGGCAGACAAAAAAATCAGAGCAGTGACTGCCTCTGGGAGGACAGGGCAGGAAGTGACTCAGAAGGGACATAATGTATTGTATCTTAATAAATGCTTAAATTACAAAGATGTGCAAAATTCCAGGAATGAAAATTTAAGATTTCATTATAAAAGAATAAAAAAGAATAAAAGAATAAAGAAGTCCCCCAAATTGCATTATGGTTAATTAAATGCATGCCAAACTAGTTTGGGAGAAGACACTGGTATCAATAATTTACTGTGAAATGCATCCAAAAAAAAAGATAGATAAGTGGATGATATAGGAATCAACAGATGGAGTAAGATATGATAAAACAGGTATAATAAAATGTTAATTGTACAAAGTGTAGGTAGTATGTATACAGGTGTTCAGTATAAATTCTTTCAACTTTGTTGTATTTGAAATTTTTCGTAATCAAATGTTGTAGAGGAAAAAAGCCTCACCCAATCCTTCAAAGTGCAACTCAAAATCAACTATTTCCATAAGCCCTTTCCTGTCACCCTCAGCCTTCTGAACCCTAGTCTTAGTGCCTAGAGCACTCATCTGGCAATATGATAATTATCTTTCCATACACAGCTCATCCTTATAAAATAGACTATAAGCCTCTTAGGGCCTGCTCTCTGATGGGAGGGTACAAAAGAGTTTAGTGATCTGTTTATTATGCTTTCTATGTACATATAAATTATTTTATAAACCATAACTTCCAAAAGACAACTGTCAGTCAACTAAAATGTAAATACATGGAGGTATATGCATACACTACACACAAACATTGAAAGCTAAAAACTTTTAACCAAGTATCTTTGATTTTTTTGAGTCCTTGATTAATGAAATATCCTATACCTACTGAATTCAACTTAATAGTTCATCTATGCAAAAAGAATTGGTTGATGCTTTCTCTAAATGTTCTACAAAGAGCTGTGACACCAGAGGTCTCAGAAATTCTTTATCTGAGGATAAAAGGATCCTCAGGGGGTCTATAATTTTACTACCATATAAGATGAAAAAAAACAAACAAACTTGCATAACAAGTAATGACATTCTTTAAAACTAATAAATATTTTACCAGTGTTCAATACAACATTTAATCCTAAAGAAATTGTACTACTTCCTTGTTTCAAAAATTATATACATTTAGAATCTTAAAACCTCCTCCTTATAGATACCTTCTTTCTATACCTATGGAAGGCCAATTAATAAACCATTCAAGAATCTTCTGTTATCCTTTTAAATAAAAAAAAATCAGCATAATAAATCAATATTTAAGGACAAAAGAAAATAAGCACATTATTCATATTTTACATTTTAATAATAATTACACATTTTTATCCCCCAAAGAAAAATTATGAAGCTGGAAGTATCAGATACAGTTTTTATCAGATATAGTTTTTCAAGTTTTTTTTTTTAATTTATGTGAATTATAATGAGATAATGCTGGAAGAAACTACACTCTACTTTCTATTTAGAGGGGTTGCCCGGACTTCCATGTAGGAATGACCAAGAGAATTAATTACGGTCTTCTTAAAACTTTAATGATAACTATGGTTAATTCAAGCTACAATAGGTTAATTACTAATATCAAGAGACATGCAGTAACTTCTACTAGAATAAACTCTGACCTTTAAATAAGTGAGAGACTCTTACTAATTTGCCACGTAAACCTAATAAGTACCTAATTAAACATTAGGTTCCTCATTTACAAAGTGAAGGGTTTGTATAAAATCTCTGTTGTACTTAAGAACAGAAGCCTTGGCTATATTAGAGAATACTCAACTCCATTCACCCGGGAAAATGACATCGAAGAATATACCATATCAAATGAAAACTTTATCCTGGCTGAAATTAAACTCTCTGGAACACATTAAACATATTTGAAAATCCTTATGGGAAAGGTGAGGAAACACTTGAACAGTCTAAATTACCCACTTTTAAGTTTTTTGTTTTTTGTTTTTTTTTTTGAGACGGAGTCTGGCTCTGTCGCCCAGGCTGGAGTGCAGTGGCGCTATCTCGGCTCACGGCAAGCTCCGCCTCCCGGGTTTACGCCATTCTTCTGCCTCAGCCTCCCGAGTAGCTGGGACTACAGACGCCCGCCACCTCGCCAGGCTAGTTTTTTGTTTTTTTTTAGTGGAAACGGGGTTTCACTGTGTTAGCCAGGATGGTCTCAATCTCCTGACCTCGTGATCCGCCCGTCTCGGCCTCCCAAAGTGCTGGGATTACAGGCTTG
>NW_012115921.1:1939522-1952311 GCF_000951035.1 Colobus angolensis palliatus
TCTCCTGACCTCGTGATCCGCCCGTCTCGGCCTCCCAAAGTGCTGGGATTACAGGCTTGAGCCACCGCGCCCGGCCCACTTTTAAGTTTTTAAGGAAAAAAAACGACAATATCCAAAAACCATATAATTCAAGCATTATCTGAGGAAAATTATCCAAACGGGTCTTAACAATAACCTGGTAACTACAAAAATATTCATGATTTATAAAGTCAATATTAAAAAATAAGAACTACAAGATAATCCTAGGTGCTTATGTGCATGTGCTTCCATCTTAGGTAAAGCTTACTAAGGAATATTTGTCAACAGCAGGCAGCTTGGACATCTTCAAGCTTTACGTCGTCAAATTCCAAGATGATTTTACTGCTAAACTGCTTGAGTATTCCTTATAATGGGGAAGGAATGCTCAGCAACCATAATCTTCCTCTCACTCCTACCAGTAACTGGTACAGTGATACTTGGTCACCTTATTCTCTAATCCTAATAATCACAATACTTTAGGGAAATTAAGCTCAGCTTCTCATTAGAAAAAATGTTGAGAATAACTGACAAGAGTTGTAATGAAGATCTCACCTATGCATACTAAAAATTCTTTTAGGGAAGATGATATAGGGAGATGCATGCTTGAAAAGAAAATGGGAGCAGAAGGACAGCATCTAGGCTGCCATCCCATCTTAGTAAATTGTTCATTCAATATTAATTCAATATGTATTTACCAAGAGTCTTCCATGTGCCAGGTATTTTGCCAGGTACCAGAAAAAAATGGGCAGAAAACAGTTCCTACTTTATTTTTTTTATTTTTGTTAATTTTTTTTATTATACTTTAAGTTCTGTGGTACACGTGCAGAACGTGCAGTTTTGTTACATAGGTATACACGTGCCATGATGGTTTGCTGCACTCATCAACTCATCACCTACATTAGGTATTTCTAATACTATCCCTCCCCTAGCCCCCTACTCCCCAACAGGTCCTGGGGTGTGATGCTCCCCTCCCTATGTCCATGTGATCTCATTGTTCAACTCCCACTTATGAGTGAGAACATGCGGTGTTTGGTTTTCTATCCTTACGATAGTTTGCTGAGAACGGTTTCCAGCTTCATCCATGTCCCTGCAAAGGACATGAACCCATCCTTTTTGATGGCTGCATAGTATTCCATGGTGTATATATGCCACATTTTCTTTATCCAGTCTATTATTGATGGACAATTAGATTGGTTCCAAGTCTTTGCTATTGTGAATAGTGCCGCAGTAAACATAAGTGTGCACGTGTCTTTATAGTAGAATGATTTATAATCCTTTGGGTACATACTCAGTAATGGGATTGCTGGGTCAAATGGTATTTCTAGTTCTAGATCCTTGAGGAACCGCCACACTGTCTTCCACAATGGTTGAACTAATTTACACTCCCACCAACAGTGTAAAAGCGTTCCTATTTCTCCACATATTCTCCAGCATTCTGTTGTTTCCTTTTTAATGACTGCCATTCTAACTGGTGTGACATGGTATCTCATTGTGGTTTTGATTTCCATTTCTCTCATGACCAGTGATGATGAGCATTTTTTCACGTGTCTGTTGGCTGCATAAATGTCTTCTTTTGAGAAGTATCTGTTCATATTCTTTGCCCACTTTTTGATGGGGTTGTTTTTTTCTTGTAAATTTAACAGTTCCTATCTTTAAAAACTCACAGTCAAGTGCAGAAATTGGGGGGTTAGGGGTGGGGTGATCAACACAGGTTATCTTTTTAAAATATGTCAATGAATATACAAACATACAGTCAATATAAAAACATCTAGAGAATTCAATGAAAACCACACACAGCTTAAACTCTGTGAAACATGCCTAAATATTAGGGACTTATGTGAAGAACATATATGCATATATGTAAATAATAACAGTTGCCTTCTTTTTGAGACAGGGTCTCACTCTGTTACCTGAGTTGGAGTACAAGTGGTGCAATCATGGCTCACTGCAGCCTCAACCTCCCAGGCTCAAGCACTCTTCCCTCTTGTCTCAGCCTCCCAAGTAGATGGGATCAAAGGTGCACACCTCCAGGCCAGGCTAATTGTGTGTGTGTGTGGGGGGGGTGTTTTAGAGATGGGGGTCTCACTTTGTTGCCCAGGCTGGTTTAGAACTTCTAGCCTCAAGTGGTCCTCTCACCTCAGTCTCCCAAAGTGCTGGGATTATAGGCATGAGCCATCATGCCTGGCAGCCCAACCTGCCATTTTTTTAGTACTTTTTCTGATAGGCAGAAGACCTTGCTTATCGGTTCATTTAATCCTCATAACAATCATATGAGGCAGCTACTATTGGTACTTTTATCCCAGATTTACAAAGGATAAACTCAGCTCTTATCAGTTCCGAGTAAGAACTGATAAGGGCCTAAACTATGGCAGTGACTGTGAAAACAGAGAGAAAAAAAGAAATGTGAGAAAATTTTGAGGGGGAAAAAAACCCGACACTTTGAAGTGAAGGTGAGAGAGAAAGGAAAGAGTGTGGCAAGTTTCTGACTTGAGCGAATGGCCAAGGGGAAGAGGTTTGAATGAGCCAGATATACTTAAATGTGCTGAATTTTCTTTTTTTTTTTTCTTTCTTTTCTTTTCTTTTTTTTTTTTTCTTTTTTTTGAGACAGGGTCTTACTCTGTCACACAAGCTGGAATGCAGTGGTGTGATCATGGCTCACTGCAGCCTCGAACTCCTGGGCTCAAGCAATTCTCCTGCCTCAGCCACCCAAGTAGCTGGGACTACAGGTGTGTACCACCACAACAGGCTAATTTATTTATGGGGTCTCTCTATGTTGTCCAGGCTGGTCTTGAACTCCTAGCCTCAAGTAATCCTCCCACTTCAGCCTCTCAAAGTGTTGGAATTACAGGCGCAAGCCACTGTGCCCAGCCTGAATTTTCAACATCTAGGTGAATTTTTTTTCTGTAGGTAGTTCCACGTCCTACTCCCTACCTACACATCCCTGCTAGTTCCTCCTGATGCCTCACAGCTGTCCACAACCACCTGATTGTTACAAATTTAGCAGATTTAATACTATTAATAATATGGATGTGAGCTTTTTTTTGTTTTTTTGTTTTGTTTTGTTTTTGAGACAGGGTCTCACTCTGTTGCCGAGGCTGCAATGCAGTGGCACAATCTCATAATCTCTGCCTCCCAGGCTCAAGCCATCCTCCTACCCCAGCCTTCCGAGTAACTGAGACTACCAGTGCACACCACCACACCTGGCTAATTTTTGTGTATTTTTGTAGAGATGGAGTTTCGCCATGTTGCCTAGGCTGGTCTTGAACTTCTGAGCTCAAGTGATCTGCCCACCTCAGCCTCCCAGCGTGTTGGGATTACAGGCGTGTGCCACCACAACCAGCCGATGTGAGCCTTTTAAAAGAAGAATTTGGCTGGGCGCGGTGGCTCAAGCCTGTAATCCCAGCACTTTGGGAGGCCGAGACGGGCGGATCACGAGGTCAGGAGATCGAGACCATACTGGCTAACACGGTGAAACCCCATCTCTACTAAAAAATACAAAAAACTAGCCGGGCGAGGTGGCGGGCACCTGTAGTCCCAGCTACTCGGGAGGCTGAGGCAGGAGAATGGCATGAACCCGGGAGGCAGAGCTTGCAGTGAGCTGAGATCCGGCCACTGCACTCCAGCCTGGGTGACAGAGTGAGACTCTGTCTCAAAAAAAAAAAAAGAAGAATTTTTCATTCCTCTAATAAAGTTGATTAAACCTAGCAAAATTGGATAAATTCCTTAGGAAAAAAGCCAATATCCCATCACTCGATAGATATTTGACTGAATGGCTAAAAGGATGTCATTTAGCACTCCACTTACGAAAGGTTGCTAACTCTTCCTTAAAGGAGAAAAGCCTCACTTTTTCCTAAATGAGCTAGTTCTGCTTACTCCAATCTGCAAGCAGGCACATTCAGTATCTGACTTGCTTTCTTTTAGTGGCATCATGCCATGCACATAATGGTCAATAAACATTTCTCAAATAAACAAATAACTAAATAATATTTGGGGATTCCCCCAAGGTCAACAGAGGCTTTGTGCATGGTATTAAGAGCATGGGCCTTGGACTGAAAAAACGAAAAAGAAAAAAAGACTTAACTCAGTTACCAATATCACCAGTACCAGCTGTATAACCTTCAGCAAATTACTTAATGTCTCCAAATCACAGTAACTTCACCCATCTTATCAGCTTGTTGTGAGAAATTAACACAATTAGATAAATTCTGGCATATAGTAGGAATTACGTGTTCCATCATTCACACAATTTAAAAAAGGCCAAAGACTGTCACCATATAATCCTCTTCTAATTCATATTGCGATAACTTTATCAGGTACTATACTCTTAGAATTTTCTTTATTCTTCTACAACTAAATTCCCCCAACACACAATCTGAACAGTAGCAATGAAAGGGAGTTTAAGGTGGGGGTGAGGGAGAAGGGAGTAATACAGTTTTTTGGTAATATAGTAATTTATATTTTCAAAAATCTTCAGTGTTTCACTATCTTAAATGAATATTTATTCTGTTTTTCCCTCTCATTTCTTTCCTCCTGTTAAAAAAAATGAGTTTTATTAACTCCGATCTCATGTGGATTTGAGTTTACTCAGGCTGAGATTTAGTAAAACATCTGTCTCCAAAGAAAAACAAGTAACATTCTTTTCAAACTCCCTAGAAGACGGTGTAGGACAAGTATATGAAGCATTTATAAAATTCACTCCAGTCCCAACTGCTACTTTCCACTGTGAATTAAAATTCATACCATTATTGTCCAAGTTTGTTCTGACACTTGATTTCTCTCTGTGAATGTTACTAGAATTAACTTAAGCTAGGAAAAACAAAGGACATAGTTTTACCTACAAGCTGATGTCATTAACTATACAGATTTTTTTTTCCACTTAAAAACTTGCTGCAAAACCAGTTATTTTCTTTAAACAAGAATCTTCCATTTAAAGTTCTTAAACCTGTATTTTAAATTACTATAAGGATAGAATGTTTGCTTGAAGAAAAAACAGAGAGATGTCAAGTTCCCAAACAATTTGTTTTCTTCAAATCATGGTATAGGTGAACCTTGTAAATTAATAATACAATACACAAAAAGCTACAATGGATCAAGGAAAAAGATGACATTTATAGAATGGTCTCATCAGTGGAAAATAGGCCTTTCCAGAAACAATACGAATTCTTTCTCCTAACTCAGTCTGTTAGGAAAATTGCCAAAATCCCTTCAACTGTCTACTCAATAAACAATCAGTAAATAATTGTTTACTTCCCAGTATGTAAAGCATTCTGCTGAAATAATAGTAGTATCTCTGTTGAAAGGACTTTTTTCCAGTTTCAGAAATTTCTCTACTGGTAACATACTGGCATATATTTGGGCCATGCTCTCAAGGAACTCTTTTTCAGTCTAAAAAAATTAGACAAATATAAAAGGAAAGACCTTGAAATTTTCAGAACTCCAATTCCTTGTTTCGAACATTCTTAGGACACAATAAAGACCAAAGACAAGCATCAAAATGCTTCAGAGTGTAATTTGAAGGTCTGATCTCTCTGAACCAGCCCCTTAGCATTTTCATCTTCATGAAGCTATGCAGTTTCCTCTGTTGTTTCTTAAGCAATACCTCATTAAGTGATTTTTTTTTTTTCCTAATTAAAATCTCCCTGAAGGAAGTGGGTATACTTCTATACTACTACTGAGAGTATAAACTGACACATCTTTCTGAAAGGCATTTTAGCAATATACCTCAAAACTATTCAAAATGTTCTTTTGGCTTTCAGAAACAGCTGAAACCAGAAGTTTAGACAGTGTTTCCAAAGCTATGTCTGTCTTTTCACTTTTTGACTATCCCTGCCTCAGCTTGTGTTGAATACTCAGAGACTCTCTAAACACAGTAAGGAAAACACACACTGGCAGCCTCAACTCAATCACAGTATCTTACCTTAGTCATCCTAGTGGGAAAAGACAGGCGTGCCAGTTTGTTCCAAAAGAAAACACCCAAGCTCTAATTGACCCACCTTAAAGTAGAGGGTAGGGTAACTGGGACTGAAACTTTCCCTGGAACCATAGGGTAAAGAAGGCATGGTTCCCAAAGGAAGGGATGCCAGGAAGAACATTCACATACGTCCATATAAACATACATATCCTTGACCCAGCAGTTCCATTTCTATGATGAAAATGTAGCACTATTATTGTGTACCAGACACTGTTTGACTTTACATGAAATAACTCATTTAATCTTCACAATATCTCTATGAGGTAGATAGATACTACTATTTACTATTATCCAATTTCATGAATGCAGAAACTGAGACAGAAAAATTAAGTAACTTGTCTAAAGCCAGAACTACTAAGAGGCAAAACCAAGATCAAGCCCAGACTATGTGGCTCCATCCCACACTTTATCTATTTTTGTAGAAACGGGGTCCCACTCTGTCACCTAGGCTAGAGTACAGTAGTGCAATCATAGCTCACTGGAACCTCAAATTCCTGGTTTGAAATGATCCTCCCACCTCAACCTCCCAACTTGCTGGGATTACAGGAGTGAGCCACTGCATCTAGTTCATCCCACACTTCTAACTTTTCCACTACTAAACTTTACTGATCCTGAGAAATTAAAAATCAATGCAAAAATCTGGCTAGAACAATTCATCACAGCACTATTTATAATAGCAAAAATTTGAAAATAAAATTGTCTAATCATGAGATTAATTGATAAACTAATTTACTTTAAATTATATATTAAAATGATAAAAACATTTTGTAGTTAATAAAAATTAATGTTATTATGCTTTATATACACAAAGTTGTCCCGGGAACAACTCAAGGGTTAGGTGCACCCAACCCTGTGCAGTCGAAAATCTACATGTAACTTTTGACTCCCCAAAAAACTTTACTAATAGCCTACTCTTGACCAGAAGCCTTACAGATAATATAAACAGTAGATTAATACATATTATTAATGTTTATATGTATTACATAATGTATTCCACAATAAAGCAGACTAGAGAAATGAAAATGTTATTAATAAAATCATAAGAAGAAAACACATTTACTATTCATTAAGTGGAAGTAGATGATCACAAAGGTCTTCATCCTTATTGTCTTCATGTTGAGTAGGCTGAGGAGGAGGAAGAGAAAGGGTTGTTCTTGCTGTCTCAAGGGTAGCAGAGGCAGAAAAAGATGTGTATAAGTGGACCCACGCAGTCCAAATCCATGTTGTTGAAGGGTCAACTGTATACAGAATATGGAAAGCCTCCAATAACATGAAGTTAAGTTTTAAAAACACAGCTTATATAAATGGATAGATGCTATAAACACGTATTTAAGAAGTAAAATTAGGCTGGGCAGGGTGGCTCACACCTGTAATCCCAGCACTTTGGGAGGCTGAGGCAGGTGGATCATGAGGTCAGGAGATCGAGACCATCGTGGCTAACATGGTGAAACCCATCTCTACTAAAACAGAAAAAAATTAGCCGAGCATGGTGGAAGGTGCCTGTAGTCCCAGCTACTCAGGAGGCTGAGGAAGGAGAACAGCATGAACCCGGGAGGCAGAGCCTGCAGTGAGCCAAAATCGTGCCACTGCACTCCAGCCTGGGCGACAGACCGAGACTCCATCTTGAAAAGAAAAAGAAAAAGAAAAAAAGAAGTAGTAAAACTAATGATACATATATATGTATATGGATGCACACAAAAATCTCTGGAAATACATATGTTAAAATGTCAGCAGTATGCCACTTCTTACCCACTGGAGTGGTTATGATCAAAAAGACAGAATAACAAGGGAGTAGCAATTGCAAAATCAAGGACAGCAATCTTGGTTCTTTAGGAGAATGACAAGTAGTTCACTATAGCTAAGGCTTACTTATTTACTAGTTACTCGCTACTCACACAATTTCCTTCAGTCTTGCAACAATTTCTTCAATAACTTCAAACCTCATGAGCCACAAGTACAAACAACCCTGGGCAAACACGGTGATTTCACCATACCATTTCTTTAAAATTATTCATTAAAAACAAAAAATACCAGGCCAGGCACACTAGTTCACACCTGTAATCCCAGCACTACCAAAGTGCGCACTCACAAGTTCAAGACCAGCCAGGGCAACATGGCAAAAACCTGTCTCTACTAAAAATACAAAAATTACCCAGCCATGGTGGCATGCACCTGTAGTCCCAGCTACTTGGAAGGCTGAGGTTGGCTTGAGCCTGGGAGGCAGAGGCTGCAGTGGGCTCTGTGCAGATGACACCACTGTACTCCAGCCTAGGCAACAGAGCCAGACCTTATCTTAAAATAACAACAATAATAATAATAACAACAGGCCAGGCACGGTGGCTCATGCCTGTAATCCCAGCACTTTGGGAGGCCAAGGTGGATGGATCACTTGAGGTCAAAAGTTCAAGACAGCCTGGCCAACACAGTAAAACCTCATCTCTACTAATACAAAAATTAGCCAGGAATGGTGACCCATGCCTGTAATCCTAGCTACTGTGGAGGCTGAGGCAGGAGAATCGCTTGAACCTTGCAGTGAGCCAAGATTGCGCCACTGCACCTCAGCCTGGGCGACAGAGTGAGATTCCGTCTCCAAAAAAAAAACAATAATAATAATAATAAAATAACTAAATAAATCCCTGGAGTGAGCCTTTATGTAACATGTAAATAGAAGACCATTTTGTTTTAGTTTTTGAATTAGATTATTTGATAACTAATCATTCTGTTTAATTATTAGTAGAAAGAACAGACCAGGGATAGGACAGCTTTCAGAAATCATTACTTCAACTTAATTGCACAAGTTAAATCAGTCCAGAATCTAGATGTTTTTGAACTCGAACTACTGTTTTTTAAAAAACTGCTTCAACATTCATGCTTACTATGTAATAAAAATGGTATCATTATTTGTTCAGATTAAAATCAAACAGGAAAGACTGCAATGAATCAGTTAAAAATGAATATGAGCACATACTTCTAGAGAACTTATTTTTCTTGTAAAAGAAACAGAAAATATAAAGCTTATTTAGCTGTGCTTTGATTTGTACACGAATGTTATGACCACGTTTCTAGGTAACATCAAAGTTTTGTCAATGCTAGGACCATGGGTGGCAAACAGGTACAAACACAAAGATGTCCCTTCCCACACTGCTGGATGTGTGTACCTCTTCTTCTTGTGCTAAATTATAATGTAGCAGACCAGTTAGTGCTATAGTTTAAGGCCTTGGATAAGAAATGGAGTATCTCCTGAAGCATAGTCCTGGTATCAGTCATACAGAAAAGAAACAGACATTTGAATGGAAAACTAGAACCAGGAAAATGGACCTCATTAGATAGACCCGACAGGAATGGGCTGTCTGTCTGGCCACCATCTAGGGCCTAGACTTAAGGAAACATATTGACAGGCAAGATGACCTTCATCATATGACAGCAGACCACAAACTAGGCAGGGTGGAATCCCTTTAGGACACTACAGACTGAAAAGGAGGAAACTATACCTTGTAAACCAGACAACTGACTTAAAAGTTATCCTCTGGTTTCATTATCTTATTTTTAACCTTTAGAAAAGTTTTATTTCACTGCTGCAGCTGTGCCTCAGCAAATAAAGGGATGAATGATTTGGCAGTGGGAGTTAGGCCAGAAGGTTAGGAAAAAGTGGCACTCCATGAGATCACTGGAGAAATAGAAGAATTGGAGCTTTGAGTTCAAGCCAATCCTCCCCATGTGGAGGCAGGTGCTCCTTCCCCTGCCAACCTTGGAGGACTAGGGTTTCCTTTTATTAAGAGATTTTAAAAGTTTCTGTTCAGGTACCTAGAACCAAATTCATTGTGACAAAATCTGAAGAGATATGGACTACATTCAAGAGTCGGCAGGTTTCTGTAGTGTTTAAAATTATAGGGTTTCATTTTATTAAGGGTTTCATTAGAAAGTTTCATTTTATTAAGAGAATTAGAAAGTTGCAGCCAGAGCAGTGGCTCACACCTGTAATCCCAGCACTTTGGGAGGCCAAGGCAGGCAGATCACCTGAGGTCAGGAGTTCGAGACCAGCCTGGCCAACACAGTGAAACCCCATCTCTACTAATAATACAAAAATGAGCTGGGAGTGGTGGTGGGCACCTGTAATCCCAGCCACTCAGGAGGCTGAGGCAGGAGAATCGCTTGAACCTAGGAGGTGGAGGTTGCAGAGAGCCGAGATGGTGCCACTGCACTCCAGCCTGGGTGACAGGACAAGACTCCATCTCAAAAAAAAAAGAATTAGAAAGTTTCTGTTCAAGTACCTAGAAACAAATTCATTGTGACAAGATCTGCAGAGATATGTACTACATTCAAGAGTCAGCAAGTTTCTGTAATGCTTAAAATTTTTAACAAGTATGTATTACTACAGTAAGTAAAACAGTTTAGCATAGACATGTCAGTGGAAGCAATATGCAAATGAATATGCAGGAGCATGCACCAGAAATGTGCAGCAGAACCACCACCATCCTGGTTATGAATTATAAGTAAAAATTGGGTAGAAAAATAGATGAGCAGCAGTTTCCAAATCACATGGACACATGAACTCAATAGCCAGGGAGAAAGAATCAGTCAGAAACTAAGTCTATAAGGAGGTAAAGTCAAATGTGACTAAAACAAAACACACAGTTTGTAGAGAAAGGAGACCAAGAAAAGAGAGAGAAGAGAAAAAAAAGAGAGAAAGAACACCAATCAATCTGAAAGCAAATGCAATTAACCTGGTTCCTTTGAAAGCCAGTACTTTTCCCAAGGTGTTGCCCCCATTTGTGCTTGTAACTATAAAAGCACAATATGGCTTTAAAAGTCTTTAGTGACAAAACTCTAAATTCTAAGACCAAAGTATATTTTATTCTCTGTTGGAGCATCTTGATGGGTATGACACCCATCTCCGCATGATTTCCTACTTACACAAGATAAAACTAAAATATTTTAAGTTATTTGTAGGATGTACTGAATATTGTTTTACTATTCGTGTTCTCAGTTTCTACGGTAAAACACATGTATACCTTACAAAACTAAAATTACTTTTTACTTACATGACTTGTCATTAACTTGTATTCTATGGTTTAATATTCTATCATTAATTTAAAAAAAAAAAAGGATCCCAATCCTCCTCATTTCCAAGGCTGCAACACAATCTTAAAACAAAACAAAAAGCCAATACACTAGAAGGGGTAAAACAAAAATTGCTTCTTGGGGAACTATTCATTATTTCAAAATAAATATTTTAACATAAAATTCTATAGGCTCTATTCATTTTTAATCATACATATCAGTGAGAGTCTACTAGGTGACTTCTTAAGTCAACATTTAAGAGTAAGAAAAAAATGTGATGTTTCACTGCTGTCTCTAAATTTATATGGTATTCATAACACTACAGATTACAACACACTATACAGGTTTCAACATTTGAAAATTCTCTGGAGTTGTAATACTGCACTACAGATTACAACATGCTGTACAGGTTTCAACATTTGAAAATTCTCTGGCGTTGTAACCATAGTTAAAAGCAAAGCATTAAATTCAAGAAGCTTGAAAAGAAACAATGTTTTCTGAGAATGATCTTCTAACAGTAGTCAATTTGCATAGTTTTTTACTTTCTGCAAAATACTTTACTGATAAGGGGAAAAATTATTTTCTACCATAATTAGGAATCTGGACTTACCTGTTATGCCAAAAACAGCAACCACACTTTGCAACAAAAAAAATTGCAAAAGCATTTTCAATCTTCCTGACTACCAAAGTTTCCACTACCAAAAGTGAAAACACTTTTAAACCTTCCTGTGTAACAAGTTTTAAATTTTCTTTTATTTATTTGTATCAATTTTATCATGTGTGGCTGCCAAAATATCAAGAATTTCAACCCCAGAGATGAAGGACAGACGAAACACAATGTAAAGTGGTTGGCCTGGTAAAACAGTTGGAAAAAAACCTGTTTTGGCTGCTCTAATATAATCTTCATTTATTACTTACTAGTTTTTCTCTTATGGTCCCAATATTCCAGCCAAATTGAGAATCTACTCATTGTTTATCAATTCAGTGCCTTTGCCACTACTCATCTCAACCTCCCAGTCCCCACAATGTATTTATAGACAAAAGTTTTTATTTAAAGCCAGAAACTGTGTTCAAGTTTCATTTAATCCCTTTTAATTCCATTCGTGATCGGTATGAACATGGGCAAATTATTTAACCTTTATGCACCTTCAAGGATAACTCAGTGTAACCATGAAGAGTCGATGCAATAATGTGAACACACTCAATTTTTTTTAATGAATGAATATTCAATCTGATAGTCTCCGCTTATAAAGCAAGGGTATAGAGAAATAAAAGTACACTGTCACACTAGATCCAAAGAAAGTATCTACTGGTTGTTATCAATATAATAATACAGAGAAAACAGGTGGCACTAGTAATTTAAAGTTAGAACAAAGAACACAACACAAATTTAAGCCTTTCTTAAAACTGTGTAAAGCAGGCTTGGCACAATGGCTCATGCCTGTGATGCCAGCACTTTGGGAGGCCAAGACAGGAGGATCCCTTGAGGCCAGGGGTTCAAGGCCAGCCTGGGAACATAGGAAGACCCCATCTCTACAAAAACATTAAAAAAGACAGTGCCACTGCACTCCTGCCTGGGCAACTGAGCGAGACCCTGTCTCAAAAAAAAAAAAAAAAACTGTAATCCCAGCATTTTAGGAGGCCTAGGCAGGAGAATCGCTTGAACCCAGGAGGCAGAGGTTGCAGTGAGCAGAGATCACACCACTGCACTCCAGCCTGGGCAACAGAGCGAGCCCCTG